>NW_011358801.1:157778-182847 GCF_000735185.1 Notothenia coriiceps | reverse complement strand
CAGCTGCTGAACTCGCCACTTTTAACTTAAAGGGGACCTATTATGCAAAATGCACTTTTGTACGTCTTTCAGTGTTTCCCATACATTGATTTATTTTCACAATTAAATATCATCTGCCACAAATGGATCTCATAAAAAAAAATCTATATATTATTATTATAAATAATTTTTTTTTTTTTGGTAGTCTATAATGGATAGTGAGGTGGGCTGATGATCGGAAGGTTGCAAGTTCAAATCCTGCCTGGAACACCACTACTAGTGTGCCCTTGAGTAAGGCACTTAGCCCTTGGTTACTCCAGGGAGAATGTCCCTGTAATTGGTCATTGTAAGTCGCTTTGGAATAAGGCGTCTGCTAAATGCCTAAATTGTAAATGATATTTTTGGGAGAATAAACCCCATAGATCCTCAACTCCGGTGTGTTTCACTCATTAACAACGCAACACAGAGCAACAAGATCGTAGTCTACAGCAGCCATGAACTCAAATGTATTATCTTATTTGAGGGGGGGGTGGATGCATGGACCACCCGAATAGGTTAAGGGGCCTTTGGCTNCCACCCCCCCCTCAAATAAGATAATACATGCGTGTTCATGGCTACTGTAGACAACGATCTTGTTGCTCTGTGTTGCGTTGTTAATGAGTGAAACACACCGGAGTTGAGGATCCGTGGGGTTTATTCTCCCAAAAATATCATTTACAATTTACAATTCAGGCATTTAGCAGACCCCTTATTCCAGAGCGACTTACAATGACCAATTACAGGGACATTCTCCCTGGAGTAACCGAGATGGTAATAGTGGTGTTCCAGGCAGGATTTGAACTTACAACCTTCCGATCATCAGCCCACCTCACTATCCATTNATGAGCCGCTTAGTACCATTTAGTACCAATCGCGTTCACACCGGAATAAGTTCCCTGAGGGAAGATTACACAAATGAGCCGCTGACGTCACTTCGTCTTGAAGACGAAGTGACGTCAGCGGCTCATTTGTGTAATCTTCCCTCAGGGAACTTATTCCGGTGTGAACGCGATTGGTACTAAATGGTACTAAGCGGCTCATGTTACTACTCTCTCTCCTCTCAATAAGTGATCGGGGGCGTCACTCCCCAGTTTAACCAATCACTTCGCTCTATTCTCACAAGCCTATCATAGCGCTCCGCTAAACCTCTTAAATCTGCTCTCCCCTCCGACAGCTGTCATTTAAGGTCCAACGCAACCCTCCTCCACCCCTTTTCACCTCCTGTCCCTCTGAATCCAGGGTCAAGCCAAGCCACTCCTCTTCAGACCGACCCCAACTATCCATTCACCACCACCAGTGTGTAGACCCCGGGGGATTTCATCGGATCGGTTCTCCCCTCCCGAATGATACTCCTGCACAACGGGGCCTAATCGCCAAAACTCCACTACATTAATTTGTGTATTCCGAGCAATAAATATGTATTCTTACATCAAATCCATCTCTCCTGATTGAATTTATAATACCATGAAGTTGTGGCAGTGATTGGTGCATAAAGACATGTTTTCAATACTAGGATGAACATAATCACCCCTCAGTAACTTGGAAAATGCGACATATTACAAATGTGTAAGATGCCAAAATCTCTGATCAGACCCAAGTTGATGTTGTTCTAACATATGGCTCATGCAAATCTCTAAGGCAATGTTTTAACACATTTAACATCACACTATGTCTTTGAGCTCAGGAGGAGTCTGGGAACCGGGCCATTAGATCATTAAACACTTACGATCTTGGATTTCGACTGAACGCGATATACACACAATCCTTCCATGATGCAAGGTCTGTATTCTGTGGAGGCTGCGAGAGGCCGCGCTGACGGTGATGACAGCATGATTAATGCCCGCCTCCGTTCCCACTCACACACTAACTTCACACAGAGAGTCAAAGTGGGTTGAAGAAAAGCTGAAGAAAACTTCCTGCTGCGCCGACAGAAAATAGACTGTGTTCATCTGGAGATAAGACGCTGTTTGATGAGATACAGTTTGACATCAGCATGAAGATTCAGTTTACTTTTCTACAGAGGCTTGGCTAACTTCAAGGCTGTTTCTGTGATGATCAATGCTTTACAAAACCTGCTTTATAGGCCTATAATGTATACTTATAAAGTGGTTTAATGAGCTTTTCCAGACATTCCTCTCAATCAGCTTATTTACTACTACATTTTATGTTCTATACCATACCTTTAAAGGGGACCTATTATGCAAAATGCACTTTTTCATGTCTTTTATACATAAACATGTGTCCCCTCTGTGGAAAGAGATTCTGAAAGTTTCAGGAAAAAATATTCGATTTTGGCCACCTTGTGATGTCATAACGTTTTTTTGGCTTGTGTGACCATTAGCCAATCATCAGCCAAGGTAACCTCCCCCCCCCACATTATCTCCTGAATCTCCTCCTAGAGCACCATTGTGTTCTTCTTAACAAAATCTCTCTCAGAGGGGCGTGGGGAGTGGCTATTTTCATCTAAAGTAACAGACGGAGAATCAGCACTTTTGAAACAGGGCTGAAACAGAGGGGATTATGGGTAATGCTGCAATGATCTGTTTGGTGTTTGGAGCCAAACACTTCAGAGACATGTTTTATATATATCTGAGACCTATAATATATTGATGAAAAACGGTATAATAGGGGACCTTTAATGATTGATTCCTGAGCTTCAAGTGGTTCCTGTTTTTAGTTTTGTGTTGAAATCGGTTGCAGATTTGTGAAATGTCCTGATTGTCATTTCATTTTTGACTTTTTTTAGCATCGTCTTTCATAGTTTGTCTGAGGGACATGCAGACATCAGAGGTGAAAAATGTATCCTGTGCAAAATCACATAAGACAAGCAAAAACAGGAGAATGAATGTAAAAAAGTTCTTATATTCTTAATGACTATACCTCTAACTCAATTCAATATGTAATACAATAGGTGGCAGAATAACCGCCCCCCCCCCCTTCAGAAAAGTTGGTATTTGTGCAAAACATTGATTTTATTATGATGTGATTCTGCAGACTTTTAAACAAACATATCATCCTAACTGTGCTGCAGATATCTTGCCCTGACTTGCATCCAAACTTTTCTTTGAGCTTTAATTAGTTAAAATAGGCCCAGACATGCAACGTGCGTCACCGAAAATAAATGTACTTTGTGGCTGATTCATCCTTCGACATTTAAATAAAATCACTGAAGAGATGCATTGATTTGAACTCCTTCTGAAACCACCTTTGTTCCCCTCACCACCTTCATTAATCTTCCATGCAGTCTATAAAGGAGCCTGTGTGGAGACTGAAGAGGTTGGTACATCAGAGTAAAAGGAAACTGGGGTTGGCACGACGGTTCGATGCCAGCCTCTGCCAATACAAGCTATCAGGCCACATAGTCCAAACCCTTGACAAACTGCTGCAGACTGCCAGAGCATCTCCTCACTGCCAAGGCTTATGGCAAACCTGAGCATCCCTTAATGGTTACCAAAGATTAAAAAGGCACGTCTGTGTTTTTCTTTCTCCATTTATACATTTTATGTGATCATGATATATGAAAACCTATAAAAAATGTGTCAGCAACACACCTTATAGACCCATCCAAAGTTCACAAATGAAAAATGTTTTTATCATCGGAAATGGGTTTTCCCCCATGCTTTACAACATATCGTTAATTATGTTACAATGTGAGCATTTTGTCCTGGATATTTTTACATTATCTGTTCATAATATATGTCACATGTTAAAGACCCTTCATTTGTAATTCATTGAAATGTCCTCCCCTGGCATTGAAGTATAAGAAATTAAACTTGTATTGCTCTGTACAAATACACCCATTCTAATGTATGATATAGTTGCCTTATTTAATGTATCACTCATAGGGACATTTCAATCTCAACAATCACAGTGAGGCCTCTGATTGATTTCTGTTTTTCATGTCGTGCAGCTCACACAAAGAGTTTGTCAAAGCAAGTCAAGCAGTATGGCTTCCCTTGCTGCTCCTTGAAGATGCCTTGGCTGAGCTGCCGCAGACAGAAGGCGCACACAAAGTGCTCGGGGTGGAACTTGCGCTCCAGAGCGGAGATGCAGCGGCCCGTGATGGGCTCCCCGCAGCTCCCGCACAGCGTGCCCTGTCGGGAGTGGAAGTGCTGCGAGCAGAGGGGGCGGCCGCCCAGCTCCATGAAGCAGCCGTCAGTGAAGGGCTTCAGACAGTCCTGGGTACAAGAGCAGAGGAGAGACGTTAGGAAGAGATGTGGAGGAGAAAGAGAGACAGATTTTTTATTATAGTGTAAAATCTGGATAATTAACCCGTTAAAACGTCTCCCATGGACTCCTTTATTTACTTCAGGCACATAATGACATCACTATGTAAATCTAACGCTTCTATTGGCCAGCGCTTCAACACATTGTAGGTGATAGGCTAAGGGGTTGGACATCTCTAAGCGGTTGACCAATCACCACAGAGCCGGCCAGATAACCAATCAGAGCAGACTGGGCTCTGGTTTCAGACAGAGGGTGAAAAGAGGTGCTGCAGCTCAGGCAGTATGAGAAAAATAAAGAGCTTTTTGAACATTAAAGCAGGTAAACATGTCACAGTAGAGACACTACATTAAAATATAATCCTGAAAATTAGCATTATAGGGCCCCTAAAAAGGCAAGCACGGTGAGTGGAATGCTAAATGACCTTAGATTTGTTCTCAACGGCTGCAGATATAGCATTCCCAAGCTAGCCTGCTAAACATAAATTGAGAAAATCGAAGAACAAGGATGTCATTAAAATAATGATAATGTTATTTTTATAGCTTTGTGCGTTCACGGGCTGCTTCTTGGCCACAGGTATGATGAATAACTGCGTTTTCCTTGGTTGGCTAATAAGGGAAGCTTTGAATGTAATTCATTTTGATTAGACCCTGCTCACAATTGTACAATCATGCAATTATAATGTCACTCCTACACACGTGAAGTTAATCTTCATGTGATGGATTAACTCCATCATAAGTGTCTGTCAGTCCTCTGTCATTTTTACAGTCTGGTGAAATGAATGAAAAACAAATGAAGATACTTCTGATCCTAATCTATACGGCATGCTTTGTAAAATGGTCATCAGTAATGTAAAGTACAGCTTCATGCTCTGCAAAATCACTGACATGCATCTTCAATAAGTAATGAAGAGAAATTAAAACAGTGTTACAGATGTTTCTGTTCATAATCCATCAATGCTTACAGATATAATACTAGCAAGTTAATGTTTAGCAGGTTACATTTATCCACGTAAATGTGTAAATATATAAAATTGTGATCATTACCACTCAACACACTTTACATCTGAGGCCGAAAGGAACATTATGAGTATTTAATGCAACAGCCATGCATCTAAAGAGGCTAAAAACTGTTATATGATTTAATGTGGCTGGTGTGTCTCCAGCTCATCCATTAGAGTCGTGGAAGGTACAACTTGTCTGGTCATTATTTACCCTTACTTACAACATAAACTAAACGTGTCTACAGGGGGGATGATGCCTATGGTTTCTCTTGGCGGATAGTTTGACATGTCATAGCAGTAAAAGCACAGGTGTAACTCTTCACATTAGCCTTGGCTATGTTCTATTTACACCTGAAAGCAAGCCATGAGAGAGAGCCAGAATGCACAACACCAGCTCTGGCACAGAAACGCCTGAATTAATCATTAATGACTTTAGTAACACCTGTTTTTAACAAATCCAAGCGCAAATCCAATGTGAGAAATGTCAGTGTTTCTATAGCTGGGTGCAGGTACAACTGAAGACATGTTTGATCATTTTAGAAAATGTTTATACATTTGAATAGAGTTGTTTGTCTCATATAACACACAACCTCTCTGATGTGCATAACACTGCCTGTAAATATAGAACTTTGTGAAATACACACTCGTGCAATATACCCTCGTTCAATTTACACTTTATTTTAGTTTTTGTAAACATTACCAGCTACTTCAATATTTTATATGGTCAATCTAAAAAAGAAAAAAATACTGCTACCTTTTTTTTTTACCATGGTGTTTTTTATCTGTAATTTTGTTTTACTAATTGTGTTTTTATAATTAATAACGCGTGCCTACTTTTCTTTATGTAATATGTAAGTCCACCCGCATATACTGTTGCTGTTTTAATGCATTTATCATTTTATTCTGATCATTATAAATGGAGTTTGGATGACAATATCAATGCAGTCTGCAAAAAAAGCTTATCGACGAGCACGAAGAAATGGGGCGAAGCCTGCGAGCTAGTTCAGGCAGTCAACTCGAGCACCAATGATACATTACCACGTGAGGCACCTCGTCCCTCTCACAACCAACCAAACACATTCTCCTAAACATGCCGCTCTATTGAAGCTGCCAGGTCTTCCTGCCTCTGCCTCGCTCTGCTGCTGCTGCTGTATTAACTTGCTATTGCTGCGTTCATGTCCCTGCTGCTGTGTTTCACGTTGCTGCTGCTCGCCTGCCCCACCACCACCCCAGCTCCACCCCAGCTTNNNNAACTACTTTGAATTTATTTGTAATTACTGGAATGTGGTTGGATTGTTTTCCGAGACGCAAGGGAACCCTAACATGTATTTATCCCATGCATCAAGAAAACCCATAACATTCATCTGTTTGCAACTTATACATATCAATACTCCAATCACTTGTATATAGACTATTCTGCACTATTTCTATTCTATTCTATTTGATTTGATTTGCTTGCACTCTTTTATTGTGTTGCACTGTTGGAGGAGCCTGTGACCTAAGATCGTCATGACTACAGTGTAGCTATAAATGAGAAGCAAAGCCTTGAATCTTGAACTGTGCAGGCGATACTTTAAAGATGCTTCTTTTGGCTCACCCTCTCGTGCAGAAACACCAGCGCCTGCAGGAGGTCGTAGATGCCGGCGCAGACCTCCTCCGGCGACAGGCTGTCCAGCAGCAGCTCCAGCGGCTGCACCCGCTCCGTCACCAGGTGGATGCCCCCCCCGTCCTGCACCGAGCACGACAGGAAGCGCAGCAGACACGGGTGCCTCAAGGTCTTCAAGTGCTGCAGGAAATGAAAAGTATTTAGTTTCTTCCTGTAAAAAGTGAGAGTCATGCAGCTGAAGGGAAAATCCAAGAGTAGGAAGTGATTAGGCCGCCTGAGAGCACAAACCACTACTTAGCAATTAAAATAAGAACGACTGCAGTGCTGGCAAATGATTCATTTGGTGACAATTGTTTCATGGAAAATGTCTGTCCTGATAATGCAAGTTTCTCCTGAGTGAACAGAATGTTGGCAATGACTTTAGCAATCAGGTTTGAAATCAGCTATATCCAAATCCTGGTTACGTTCGCAGGCGGCTGCTAGATCTGCTTCACTCACCAGTCCAATAAACAATGATAATCTTTGTAGTGGATGGTAGATTGCAATAGTGTAAGATGCACAAGTCCAATTATTCAATGTTTTCCTGTGAGACCTGCACTTGAAAACAGCAAGGTGGTAGAAGTTCTGAACCATACTTTGATGTTTCGTTTTTGCATCTTTACCTAAGATGTTGTCGAAATGTTATGTTATTTTTTTAATAAATAAGTGACATAAAGGAAGATCTTGGGTAGATAATGAACTGAAATCCCTTAGCTGAAATGTAATCAGGTTTGAAATTAAACACTACTACAATGCTTGCTTACAAGGTATTTAGTCAATTTAGATGTATTGTAAATCTTAAAATGATATTGTGGCCGTGCGCTGGGCACTAATTACCAACAAAAATAACTAGGGATGCTCCGATCGCCAATTTTGGGGCCGATCGATCGCCAGAATCAGTATCGGCCAATACCGATCGCCGATCCGATCGAGTGGGCGGGGCCTATGAGGATCTTCCATTTAAAGTGATGTTTAAAACTCAGTTAATGGGGCTCATTCACTGGCGCTTCCACAAACAACAACCAACATAATTATTACATTCAAATGAAGTACATTATTCAAGTTTACATTAACTTTGGATAATAACACGGGAGAAATGAAGTGCTCTCTCTCTCTCTCTCTCTCCCTCCTGACAGCCTGTCAGTATCTCATGCAGCTCGCTGATCCAGTAATGAGTGACCCGACAGTGAAGAATAAATATATGTATAACTAGTTTAGCTAGTTCCAGAGGTAGATCAAATAGCTAAGTGTGTTAGGTCTAACTCTTAGTGTGTGTTGCTCACCTGTCCGTCACAGCGGGTGGAGCTGCAGGATTTCTGCTTCACACGTTGCATACCGCTATTTTACTGTCTTTTTCGGACACCTTAAAATACTGCCAGACTGGTGAAGCCATTTTGGCGAGCTTGTTTTGCCGCGCACAGAGAAAAGTGTCACGTATTTTACGTCATCATTTTACGTCATGCGATCGGCATTTTTAGAGAGCACCGATCGATCGGCAGAGAGTGAGTATCGGCGGCCGATCGATCGGTGCATCCCTAAAAATAACTATATTAAAGTACTTGCAATCTACTTATTATCTTTCTTAATGTACTTTATTTAATTTCATATTACATTACATGTTAGACGCTTTTATCCAAAGCGAATTACATACTCAATACTGTGGACAATCCCCACAGGAGCAATTTGACACAACGACATGCTGACTGCAGTGGGGTTTGAACCTGTGACCATCTGATCCCCCATACCAAGGCTCTATCCACTGCGCCACACGCCTCATATTCTGTTATTGTACATATCATATTCTATTTACATGTATATAGACTTCTTGCAGTATTTGTTATTTGGTATTTTATTATATATGTTGCATTGTTGGAGGAGCTCAGGTCAGAAGAATTTCATTGCCATTTCTACACTGTAGCTTATGTGCATATGACAATCAAACCTTTGCATCTTGATTCTACTCTTAGCATACTGTTGTAGTGCAGCCCCAGCAGTGTGACGGCGTACCAGGATGAGGCTCCAGGATAACTACCTTTGCCACTTTGTTGACTTTGTCCTCATTGCCACGCTTGTAAACAAACACGGAAGCAGGCTTCCCATCCTGGAGCATGGCAGAGTACATGGTGAGTCCGGAGGGGAGGGTCAGCAGCGGCTCCTCCAGGACGCAGCCCCGCGCCGCGCTGCTCTCCGCACCCATCGCCAGACCTGGAGGGCAGAGGGGGGGGGCAGAGGGACGTTAAACACTCAAGAGGTGGAAGAAGTACTCAGATCATATACTTGAGTAAAAGTAGAACTACCAGAGTGTAGGAATACTCTGTTACAGGTAAAAGCTCTGTATTCAAAGGGTTACTTGTTTTTCATCAATATATAACAGATCATTGCAGCATTACCCATAATCCCCTCTGTTTCAGACCTGTTTCCAAAGTGCTGATTCTCTGTCTGTTACTTTAGATGAAAATAAGGAGCCCCTCCCCACGCCCCTCTGAGAGATATTTGGTGCTCTAGGTAGGAGGAGATTCAGCTGATAAGCCAGAAAATCGTTATAAAGGGGCAAAAATCTGATCATGTCATTTTCAGGCAGGTTTTTTTTTATATAAATGGATCAGGACAAAAAGTGAGCAAATCTTTTTTCCTGAAACTTTCAGAATCTCTTTCCACAGAGGGGACACATGTTGATACAAAAGGTGGATTTGGCACAATAGGTGACCATTAAGTAAAAGTAGAACAGTATCAGCATCAAAATATCTTTAAAGAACCAAAAGTAAAAGTTCTCATTATGCAGATTGGCACATTTCAGAATAATATATATGATGTGTTTTATAATTATTGATCATCAAAATGTTATCAAAGCTGGCAAAGGTGCAGCTAGTTTCAATGACTCTGTATACTGCAGGGTAGCTTGTGGATTTACTCCAGGTAACTAAAGTCTTATTAAGTGTTGATTATATTTCCTTTAATTCATCAAAATCTATGTACATAATGTACCTCTGAATTGTAGTAGGGTAGAAGTACACATAAGCAAATTTGACTTTAATAGTAAATGTCCTTAGTTACTTCACACCACTGCTCCAGCCCAACGCCACATGTGACACTACAAGGTTGTAAGTCGTTAAACATTGCAAATATAAATGCTTATTATAAAGTGACCTCACCTGGTTGCTGTTTATCTGTATGTTCCTCTGTAGGTAGGAGAAAAAGAGTTAGCTAATGTTGTCAGTTGACTAGCTGGCTAACCTCAGAGCTACGTTAGCCAGCTCGTCATCGCTATGCGTGTCTGTAACCCTTCCGCCTGCAAACAATCATGCTAATGGAGGCTTAGCGCACAATTAAGCCAGCGATTTGACAAAATTATCGAACTGTTCGCAAGGAAAAACGCAAAAAACGTTGCTGTTTTACTTCTGGACGAACCAACGGTGCTAACGTGGAGAGAAGCTGTAAACACGGACTCTTCCGGTATAGGAGGAAACCATGGAGCAGGGGACGAGGTGACTTTAAAATATTTTAGAAACTAGTCACTAAGGCGTATTTGGAAACATATGTTCGGTATATGAAAGACTGATATCACTAAGGATTTCAATATCATAATAGCCAGTTTAATTCTACCTTTTAAAATAAAAACAGAACTGTACCAAATCCCCCTCCGCTAAAAGCTAATGGTTGCAACCAAAGTGGTGTGAGATACGCGTGGATAGTGACTGAAATGGAAATAGTCAGAATAAATCTCAAAGATGAGTCTGTGGTCTGTTTTGGGAACTTGTTGTTGGGGTCACCACCAGTATCACACAATCAGGGAGTTCATTATGAATACTGGAATACAAACAAGCTATGTGGAATGACAAGTCAGTTTATTTATGTAGCAGATTAAAACTAGGCCAAATGGGTTAGAATCTGCCTTAAGAAAATACACAATTACACAAATAAAGGGCAACGTAGAGACAAAAACAATATGAGGTATGAACAAATATGAAGTTACAGGTGTCAATTCTTCCATGGAGCCATGAACTTCATGATGTGATTAGAGGGGACCTTTTATTAAATTATTATTCTGCTTTAAGTATGATTTATAATTTTTTGTAGTGGTAAATGGGGTTGAGCTACATTTATTGTTAAATGGTTATTTGTATAGCCAGATCCTATAATGAAAGACTTTAAGTTACATTATAATATAAGCTATTAAAGCTACCGGAAATGTTAAAATCTCATACACATAAAGTTGTTGAACAAATTGTATAATAAATACTTAATTAATATCAGTTGAATAATAGAATATGCACTGTACTGAGAAAGCACCATATATTGTATTTCTACTTTTTGTCTATTTTTATGTTACTATATTTTTACTTTATTGCATTTTGTTTTTATTCTAGGTTCATGTAACAACTTTTAAATGCCTTTGTGTTAAAACAAATAATATATATATACAGATACCTTTCATTACTTACTTAGTGGAGATCATGTCCCCATATGTTTATGTACATACGGTCATACACATTAATATAAATATTATACAAAAAACATAATCAATGAATGTAATGGTTGAATAAGACTTAAACACGTAAAAAAAAATCTCAATTTCAGAAATGTTTCTTGATTTCCTCTTTTCAAGGAAACGGCAACATCTGATACTGATCAAGATAGGTCTCACTTCAGTAACACACAAAATACATTTTAGTCAGAGGAAGTGATGGTTTTTACCAGATGAGATTCTGAGACAGTTACCGTAGTAACTAACCAGCAGCACAAATACACACACGTTCACTCTGAAGAAGTGAGAGCAGCAGACGACATGGACGAGCTCGGTAAGGAACTGTCATTCATCTTTAACGCAACTGATCATCCACAAAATTATCCGAACACAGATTATTAGATATACATACATTAGTATCATTCTAAAACATTGAGTGCTATGATTTACAACTGTATAAAGGAGAAGGGAAATAAATAATTGAACATACAATAAGATGAAAGTGCTTAACAGGATGTGTTCTGGGGCTACCAAGAACAAAGTACACAATATACTGTACTTTATAAAAGTAGTCCAGATTGTCATTTGAATAACTCTGTGTCTTGGTTCTGTTTTTCACAATGGTTTGTAATAACCATCGTGATATTTATTGTTAAATGTTTAAATATACACATTGGTCTTGCAACATAATCTGCATCTTACTTTAAACGATTTTTCTTCTTGCACTACTTTGATTTAATAGTTGTATTGTTTTATGTAACTATGTTGCAATGTTGGAGGAGCTTGGGTATTACAATTTGTATTGCCATTTCTACACTGTAGCTACTGTGCATATGACAATAAAGCCTTTGAATCTTGAAATATGATGCTATTTCTTGCCAGGACTATCTCAAAAAGAGTGTTATTGAGAGATAACGTTTAAACAACTAAATCAAGGAAAACAGTGGGCTTTACTGATTATCAAAACACACACGTTTTGAAAAGTCTTTCATCTGAAAATAGATTTGACGATGTGCATATTTTGTGGAGACACAGGTGGAAGAAATGTTAAAGACAATTGTACTAAAAGATTAACATTAATACCTTTTTTTAAACTGCTGTGTTGTGTACTTCGCCACACATATCTTCTCACTTTTACTTTAATGTGTGGGTTAACACTGTGTGAAGGAGAGTTGATTTGGGGTTATATTTTTCTACCAGCGTATTGCAACATAATCAAGGTTTCACTTCTGCAACACTTTGTGCATCACTTCCTGAGGAAGCTGACTTGCATGAAGCAACCGCAAGAATATCCACCAGCACCTTTATCTGTACATCAATAAGCGGTTCTTTCTTCACAGGAAATATTTCACCCCAGACTAATTATTCACGTCGTTTTAGTTAGTAGTTAACTAGAAAGCTCAATTCATGTGTTTTAGTGGGTGAATACCGTTAAAGTATTCTTAAGGATGCTATGAATTTATGTTTGGAATATTTATGGCCTGTATCGTGCCACAGATTTGCTGTTGGAGGAGCTGGCTCTGAACCCAGGGGGTCTGCAGAGTGTCAGTGAGAACAGGAGCAAAGACACAGCTGCTGCAGAGGTGAAGAAAAAACCACACCAATACAAACTACACTGTATAATAACTATAATTATCACCTTTCTTGGTTGTAGTCAAACCTGTCATTTAATCTCAATCAACTGTACTCTATGATCATTTGTAATATTGGTACTTTAATCACAGATTTACGGTGTCTTTTGGTTGTTTGTCCACAGGTGCCAGCTGCAGTTGATTCAGCATCAACCAAAAAAGGAAAAGTCTGCTCAAATGTTTACAGGTGAAGCGAAGGCTTGTGCAAACTCTGAATAGGAAACAGGAAATTACTGAAAGGTGTTATAATTACAAGGTCTCTTTTCGACTTGTCTAAAGCCTCTTAACATGTACACAGTTATCTGTCTACTTTAAACTAAATTTGAATGCAACAAATCTTTTCAACCACAATCTTTGACATATCTCACGCCAGACAGTTTACAAATGGCCTCAGATTTCCCATGTGAAAACCTCAACATTGCTTTTGTGTGGAAATTCATTATGTGAATATCATTTGTTGCCCTTAAATCCAACTTAAAATTAATGTAAAATATCACCCCACAATTAGTTTACAAAACAGTTTTCCCTCAAAAGGATTTTGTACATTAATCATGGGGTATATGGTGTTCTTTCAGGTACATTTAATAAATAATCTTATTTGCTCCTATGTGGGCTTCAGTGACCTGCCTGTTCCTGTGGCTGCTTCCTCGACCCCCGACTCCCCCACTAAAGAACTGGATGCTATCCTGCAGGACATGCTGGGTCTGGGACAAGAGGTCAGTGCAGCGTCTGCAAAAAGCATATCTCAGAATGAGTTAAATGTGTCATCATTCATCTTTTTTTGGCACATTAAAGGTCACCTATTATGCAAAATCCACTTTGTCATATATTTCATACATAAACATGTGTCCCCTCTGTGGAAAGAGATTCTGAAAGTTTCAGGAAAAAAGATTCTCTCTCTTTTTGTCCTGATCCATTTATATAAAAACCTGTCTGAAAATGAGCTGATCAGATTTTGGCCACTTTATGATGTCATAACGAGTTTTTTGTCTTGTGTAACCATTAGCCATTCAGCAAACAAGGTAACCCCCCCCCACACACACACACACACGCACACACACCTTATCACCTGAATCTCCTCCTAGAGAACCATTGTGTTCTTTTTAACCAAATATCTCTCAGAGGGGCGTGGGGAGGGGCTCCTTATTTTCATCTAAAGTAACAGACAGAGAATCAGACCTATAATATATTGATAAAAAAAAGTATAATAGGGGACCTTTAAATAATAATTCAAGCAACCGTTTCTTCTATATTCCATATAACATGCTGAAACATGAGTGAAGTGAACCAGTTCTAACAACAGATGGCAGCATTGTACCAATCTCAGCACTGCCTTAAGTAATAGAAATGTAATATAGGAGTGTTGATAACTTTATACAGTCTATGGTTGATAAGCAATAACTTCAAAACAATACATGTATCAAATGCTAGACATAATAGATGTGTGTGCTAATTTGTATCATCTTTCAGGATCCAGAGTCTTCAACGACCCCACCACCTCTGACACAAAAACTGTCCGTGAGAAAGAAAACGGAATCTGGGCAGCAGGAGAAGAAGAAGAAGAAGGAGAGCAGCAGCAGCAGAGCAGCGTCAGACGCTAACGCTTCGACCTCCAGCAGGAAGACAGACACAATAGATGAGCTGCTCGGAGGGCTGAGCTCCGACCTGGAGAAGATCGGCGTGCGCACCGTAGCCAAGGGCCACTGTGCGTCCTGCAACAAGAACATTGTTGGAAAGGTACAATTATAAGCATTGAAATCTATGTATTGTTAATTAAAATAGGCCCCATTCTGCTTTTTGGTATTTTCCCTTTCCAGTAGTAAGGTAAGGTAAGATACGTTTATTTATATAGCACATTTTCCGACACAGAGGCAATTCAAAGTGAAGATCATTAAGAAGACAAAAGAAAGGAACACAATACATAAAAATAATGGAATAACAGATTCATAAAAAACATGCATAAAACAGATACATAATAGATTGAAAACAAGTGTGTTCTTTGGGTTGTGTGCTTGTAAATCCCCCCCCCCAAAAAAAAAAATCCATTGAGCTAACCAATCAGATCAGTCTGGGCTCTGGTTTCAGACAGAGGGTGAGAATATGTCCTGCAGTATGAGAAAAATAAAGACCTTTTTGAACATTAAAGCATGTAAACGTGTTACAGTAGAGGCACAACATACACATAACAATTAACATTATAGGGCTGCTTTAACATAAAGGGTGCAGTCATCCTTATACATGCAAATTCTTGATAGTAATTAATTTAAAAAAACCGTATTTGCTTGTGTTCCTTCATTTTATTTACCTTGTGTAGATGATCACGGCGCTGGGTGAAGTGTGGCACCCTGAGCACTTTGTGTGTGTGGCGTGTAACACAGAGCTCAGCACCACAAGCTTCTTTGAGAGGGAGGGGCAGCCATACTGCGACAAAGATTACCATCAGCTGTTCTCCCCACGCTGCGCCTACTGCAAGGGGCCCATTGTGAAGGTGAGGAAGCTTCATATCCAGTTTTTGTTGACCATGACATTTGATTGGATTTGATTAGATTTATTTCGAATGTGTAAAACAATAATACAAAAATGTAACATGAGAATTAGTATACAATACAAAATTAAGCAGTGTCAAATTGATATACAAACCTTTTACTCATTCTAAATGATGTATAAACAAATTATCTACTTAATTACACATCCGAAAAGGGGTGGGAAGAAGTTTTAATCACTTATAATTATTAAACACTTATTTAATCCCACCCCTTCTCCCAAAAACTAAATTATTAACATATACCGTATATATTTCTTTTTTTCTTAAAGAAATACATTGGTTATTGAAAAACAAACATACATAAAACAACAAACAAATAAACATTGCAAAAGTGTTTTTTTAAGATATTCAGAACATATTCAATTTAATGCCTTTGTTTTCTGATTCTTATTTGTGCTGTCGTACTAAATCAATTTATTATCTCTATATGATTGGGTGATGACATACAATAGCATGTTGTTAATTTTCCTAGACAAATCCCACTTGTCAGCTAAATAACGAAAACATAAAACCATATTGGGATTCAGCCTTCGGGCTTAAGCTGCAGTCTAAAGTCATTCATCAGAAACTAATGCAACTTCTCCAATAATTTGCTTCGTGTGGTGCAGAATCCACTTTGTTGTGTTCCCCTCACATCCGATCGTATGAGACTTACAAATCCTTAAAGGAAGTAAAGCTGTAATATTTCTCCATCTGTCTGCTTCTCCAGAACATCCTGACAGCTCTGGACCAGACTTGGCACCCCGACCACTTCTTCTGCACACACTGCGGAGGCCTGTTTGGACCCGACGGTGAGACGTTCATTTCTTTCCCACTGGAAACCACGACTTCAGCAAACATTTGGAAATCATTTCAGGCATGTTCGCTCAGAATGAATCTCATGTGCCTCGTACCTGTCGCTAGGTTTCCTAGAAAAGGACGGGAAGCCGTATTGTTGCAAGGACTTCTACAACCTCTTCGCTCCAAAGTGCTCCGGCTGTGGGGAATCAGTGAGGGAAAACTACCTGACTGCAGCCAATGGCACCTGGCATCCAGAGTGCTTCGTCTGCGCAGTGAGCCTCCTACCTCAGACCACACACACACACACACACACACACACACACACACACACACACACACACACACACACACACACACACACACACACACACACACACACACACACACACACACGCCTGGGAATAAATGAGAAAGATACCCACACAGTTGCTTTATTTGCAACATTTTGACCACAAGGCTGATGCAAACCGTATGCCTGATGAATACGTTGCGGTTGAAATGATGCAAATAAATCAAGGAAACCATATTCCTTTGTGTGGGTATCTCTTACATTCTCCTCAAACCTACTTCTGTGTGCAGCATCTGGTGGAAAACGGTTCAGCTTGCAGCTTTGAGCAATTGTTGAACATAGAATGCTCTCAGCAGAGACGATCTGACATGAGGTAGCAACTCTTTATGTTTTATGACCCCTAAAGAAGATCATTCAATGACTGAAAATACAATGACCGTAAACCTGAACATGAAATGTATTGCTCTTAAAGCTTACCAATCAGAATGACATAAATACAACTCAGATTAACGACATTACATTCAGACATAGACATCCAACGATGACTACCATACCCAATTATTACTGTGTCTCACCAGCAGCACAGAAACTANATTCAAGTGTTACCATTTAGTGCAATAGTAGCTACAGAACATGTACTGTGGAAAAGTTTGTGTGTCTGAAACGCTATGTGATACAGTACAGTTTACACAGCACAGTACATGTTCTGTAGCTACTATTGCACTAAATGGTAACACTTGAATACGTTATGCAAATATGCAACTTGTTTGTTGAAATGTTAATAAATGGGAGCTTCCTCAAACAGCCCTCTCTTTCCCGACAATCCCCTCTGTGCACGAACCCTTACATATGGTAATTAAACATTAAAACACCTGCGGCTTATAGTCCAGTGCGGCTTATATATGTACACATCATTCAATTTAGCTGCTGCGGCTTATATTCAGGTGCGCCTTATAGTCCGAAAATTACGGTAATTGGAATATTGATATGTATAAGTTTCAAACAGATGAATGTTATGGGTTTTCTTGATGCATGGGATAAATACATGTTAGGGTTCCCTTGCGTCTCGGAAAACAATCCAACCACATTCCAGTAATTACAAATAAATTCAAAGTAGTTCCAAAGTAGTTTTTCTCGACCCGCAGGGCAAGTCGAGCCACAACAACGTCTGCATTTCATCTGTGTTCGTCAGTGAGGACGGTCACTGGACACTGGGCATGATGGAGACTGTCTGCAAGTTCTCTGAAGCAACACCTGAGGTAAGACACCGAATAAAGAGACAGAGTTTATCCAAGATGCCTCTGTTGTGTGTGTATATATATATATATATATATATATTTGTTTTGCTTCACCAAGGTCAGATTTGTGAGTGACTATCATTTGAATTTGTTTTCTTCTTCTCAGTTTCTCTCAAGCATTCAGAATGTGAGAGAGGCCAGCTGGGTTCCTCCAGAAGAAAAGGTATGCGATTTAAACTATATGGATCTAAAAATGGAAGAACCGTCCATTTTTGTTTTGTTTACAAGTTCTCATGAAGCATGTTGTCTCCAGGTTGAGGGCTTCAAAATGATGCCGGATAAAAACGCTCACTCTCGAGACTGTTACTCTTTTGGAATGATGTTGGAGACCCTCGTCTCTCTCCTGAATGGCTATGGTGAGCAGAGAGAGAAGGTCATAATGTAGCTTGTTGCCCCTTTAGCTCAGTATGCTCTAACAACAGGTTAACCCTTCTCTTTCCTCGCTTGTTCCAGTGTCCCAGGAGCTGTCTGACAGTCTGAAGCAGACCCTGCAGGTGGGCCTGCTGAACTCTGACCCCTTGTCTCGACCCCCACTCAGCTCCCTGCTGACTCATGACTTTTTCAGGTTAGTGTGGTTATGTTTGCTTTTGCTTTCCCTTCACTACCTACTCAGAAATAATTGTTCTCAAACACATTTTCTTCTCTGAATAGGAATGACTTCCTGGACGTGAGGAACTTCCTGAAGAGCCTGACCTTGAAGACGGAAGAGGAGAAGAACGAGTTCTTTAAGTGAGGATCTGGTGTTGGTTTCCACACATCCTTTTCAGTGTGCTATTTGGTCATGAGTGCTTTGTGTTCATGCAGACAGAGTACCAGTATCTCATTTAGTTTTCCAAGCCAGCCCACTCAACTTTGTGTCTTCTAGTTAGTTATATATTGGTCAATTGGATATGGTAGGTTAATACAATTGGAAAGTTAAAATACTGTTTCTTATACGTCCCCTCAATTCAATAATGTATCATTTAAACTATGCTCTTTTGACCCGAGGAAACCTTTAACATGCTCACTGTGTGTTGTTTCCTCAGGTTTCTTCTCGACCGGGTCCAGAGTCTGTCTGAGGAGCTGATAGCTACGCGTCTTGTCCCCAAACTCCTCAACTCTCTAGTTTTTGCTGAACCCATGGCGGTCAAAAGCTTCCTGCCTCATCTGCTAAAGCCAAAGAAGGGTAAGATGGGCTTTTAACGAAACACTTTCTGCTACTGCTAACAATACTTTAGTTCCCTACCAAGGAGAAAGAATCATTCTGTCAGGCAAAATGACGCATGTGCTAATGCTCTTTCTACGTTTCCTCTGTGCCACAGACTCCAGTGGCGGCGGTGGTCACGATGATGAATGCCTGCTCTCTGTGCCCCTGTACCGTAAACATGTGGTTCCTCAGCTGCTCAAGCTCTTCAAGGTCAACGAGGAACACGTCCGGATCGTGTTGCTGGCTCACATCCACATCTACGCCGAGTTCTTCTGCCAAGATGAGCTCAAAACCCACATCCTACCTCAGGTACAGAGCTGACATGGAACCACAATCTTTAACCTTGATATCAGTGAGCAGCACTGAGCTACATTTAAAGGAACCATTTGACACTTTGGGAAATGCTTGTGTGCTTTTTTTGTAATACCACTCTCGTGTGTTAGCATTACTTCAGAGTTGAACTAGGAAGAGCTTAGCTTAGCATACAAACTGAAGCAGGTGGAAACGGCAAGCCTGGGCTGTTTTTAAATTAAGTGTTAAACTATTACTTCAATAATTACTAGGGCCGGGACTCGATTAAAAAAATTTATCTAATTAATTACAGACTTTGTAATTAATTAATCGCATTTTTAATCACATATAAATATTTGACCTGAGAACAGTGAGAAGCAATTTTTTTCACATGGATTTTAGTATACCATTGAATAATGACTGAATACATAAGCTTAAGCAACAAAACATTGTTTATTTTTATCAAGGAGGTTCTTAACCAAGACCAACAGAAAAGTGCAATTTTTGCCATAAAGTGTAGCAATAGCATATTTAGGANTGAGCAGCACTGAGCTACATTTAAAGGAATCATTTGACACTTTGGGAAATGCTTGTGTGCTTTTTTTGTAATACCTACTCGTGTGTTAGCATTACTTCAGAGTTGAACTAAGAAGAGCTTAGCTTAGCATACAAACTGAAGCAGGTGGAAACAGCAAGCCTGGGCTGTTTTAAATTAAGTGTTCAACTATTACTCCAATAATTACATATAGGTTAAGATGTTTAAGAAAAGACTAAGAATGTCAGCAGGTTTTACATTTGAGGTTGCACAAAAATCTCATTTTGCAATCCTCTCATAGTTTAACTTTTGTGTTGCTTGTTGCAGGTTTTGTTAGGAATGAGGGACACCAATGACTCGCTGGTTGCCATGACGCTGCAGAGTCTGGCGGTGTTGGTGCCGTTGCTCGGAGCTCAAGTGGTGGTCGGCGGAGAGAGGACGAAGGTCTTTAAACGCACCACACCCAACTTCACCAGGTCCACAGAGGTCACCCCTGAGAGTGAGTCAATCTGTTTTAGTAGAGAGCATATGACTGGATACATGAGATTTGGATTATACTTCTTAGGTTGTGTTGAAGTTGTTTAAGGGATGTTCTGATATAGTTTGACTTTATTTCATCAAGAATCAGCTCAGTTAGTGTGTTCACAGAAATATTTCTTCAAGAATTCAAGTCAACAATGTGAGAGTAACACGTACACAATGATCATTTTATGGTTTAAGTGTTCCTTTAAGAACAGTTTGCCGTATCAAACAACAACACCATATTAGGTTTGTGAGAGAAAGCACGTTTATACATAATGAAACAATTTGTGAGGCCTTTTTTGAGTCGGATGGGAGATTTGTGTTCATTTGAGCTGAAGCTTATATAAATTCAAATACAAATATTTAATGAATTGTAAAACCATCAGTTAACCAGTACAGAGAGAGTCCAACTGAAATACTTGTTTGACTACAGGAGAAACTCGTGCAGGAGTTCTTTAGAAAGGTGTCGCTGCTTTTGTCCGTCACACACTGAAGGAACAGGTTTTTCTGGAATGAACCAGTCTGGATTTGTATAATCAAATATCACTGGTGCAATAAACATTTGCTTAACATTTAATCTTCCTCTCCCTGTATTCCTCAGCCTCTCCTGTCCATATATTCGGAGGCTTCCACCCTCAGCTGGCCCAGCCTTCAAAAGTCTTGAATCTGTTCCCCAGACCAACAGGGACTGAAGGCCCGGTGCTCGGGCACATCGGTAACTTAAAGGCTTGTGTGGAGACTCCAAGAAGTTACCCTCTGCCTCCCAAATCAGGTAAATGAATACATTAAGAGGACATATTATACTCATTCCCGGTTCTTATTTGTATTTTGTGTGTCTAATGTGACATGTTTCTATGCTATTTAAAGGGAACCTATCATACAAAATGCAATTTTTGATTTATTTTATACATAAATATGTGTCCCCGGTGTGTCAGGGAACTCACGAAATGTCAGAAAACAATATCTTCCCTCTTTTACTCCGTACCCAAATCTCTAAAAACAGGGGTACAACGGAACTGATCCAGATTTGCGTCCGATATGACGTAATATCTGAAATGTGGACCCACGGCCCTATGAGAAACGTTGCTATCAGAAACAATGCCCGACTGTTTTGGACGTAATATGGTCTTTGTTTACATTAGCATCGCTAACACTCTCCTTTAACTCCTCAGGTGACTTTCTTTTATTTGAAGATTGTTTTTTGCCCGGCGCTTGGCCGGTTACCGCTGGTATTAAAAACATTTTTGGCGAATGGTTAGGTGGCGCGATAGTCTGTAGTTATACTGGAGAGGGCATGTGGAAATAAAAAAAGGAACTCACCTTGTGGTATAACCGGCAAGAGAAAAAGCATTTGAGCTCCAAACTCTTTAAGAAATAATCCTTGATGTGGTTTGGAACATGATGGTGTTTAATCACGGCAGCATAACTGAACCTGCAGTTCTCCAACAGGCCTGAAATCGAGGGATATGAGGGGCGTCTAAAATGCATGATCTGTTTGGTATTTTGAGCAAAACACATCATAGACATGTTTTTGATATATTTTGATATATCTGAGAGACCCATAATATATGCCTAAAGATAGCATGAGAGCAGACCTTTAAATCATCCGTTCCTGTTTCTGAATCTTTTTCTCTTCGCTGTGCTCCAGACGTCAGCAGACAGATGTCTCTACCTTTGAACGGCTTTCATCAGGAAGCCGAGGTGGAGTCCTTCAGCCCGGAGAAGGCTGTCAGACTGAGAGAAGGTCCAGTGGAGGACTGGCCCAACTGGAGCGACCCTGAGGAGAGTGAGGGCAGGGGGGGGCAGTCGGTCCAGATCCACATCCAAGCCTCTGAGAGAGAGGATCCCGTCAGCAGCAGACTGCCGCTCTCAGCCGCGGAGCAGGAGCCGTGGGATGACTTTGAGGACACTGAAGCCACCTCAGATCTGTCTCCCACAGCTCCTTTATCAGTCACCCTAACACCACCCAGAGGGGCCCCTACCACAGCCGTACTACACTCTCCTGAAACACTGATTGTGGCTCAATCCAAACCCTTCAAACTGACCGCAGCCCAGCGACCATCCACACAGAGCAAGACCTCCTTGGACGAAGGCTGGGCTCAAGAGGAGACAGACTTGGAGTTATCACACCGACCGAAGCATCGAGCGCCAAAGAAGAGCCGTGGGGGGGGGGGTCTGGGGGAGGAGTTCACCATTAAAGTGAAGAAAAAGGAGCAGCCTGACCCGGAGCTGGACCTGTTTGCAGACATGGTGCCGGACATCCAGCTGTCCTCTGCTGCCTCTCCAGAAATCACCTCATTTCTGCAGGACTCAATCATCGACACGGTCACACTCACTGCCAAGTTCGCTGTTGCCGACCTGACGGAGGTGAGTGTGTGTGATGTTTGTTGTTGTTGTTGATTGTATCAGGTTTCTAAAGAATGACATACAAAAGGCTGAAAGGCTGTTTTTTTTTTACTAAAACATGTTTTTTATATTTTTTTTATATATCTGAGACCTCTGCTATTGGTTAAAAATAGCATGATAGGTGACTTTTAAAAACCACACCATAAACACAGGGTTAGGAAAACGTATGTATATGTTGCACATTAGAGTATACAGGTCTGTATACTGTGTTTTAATTTGTTTAGTTGCTGGCCCTTAGTTAATTAAAAATACAATTCATAAGTGTTATGTTATTAGACTACACTTTGTTACTGTGTTTTAAAAGGTGCTTTGTACAAACGTTTTGCAACCCATATTTGTGGAACTAGACTGAAGGCAGCTTGATGTGTAAAAAAGGTGAACAGTAATGACATAGAAACAAATGCAGCGAACCATGAACTGATAATGGAATATACAATGGTGTACTCTGCTCTGTGTCCTGGTAGTGATTGCATAGCCAATGAAGCATTAGAGCTTTCCTGTCATTTACCTGCCTTTCAATGATTGTTCTCCTTTTTCTCTCTCAGACGGAAGCAGAAGGCTGGGGAGACGGAGAGGACGACGATGACCTGAACTGGGAGGAGAGCGTCTGGTGAGGACGCTTCCTGTCGTCTGGAGCAAAGACTTGACCACTTTAAAACTCTAATCTTGAAAGCTGCTCCAGTTCTGTTTGAACAGCATGATGCAGTCACGGCTGAGACTCTTTTATGGCCCATCCTGTTTTTGGTCCTGGACGTTTATCATCAGTCTGTTCATTCAGATAACCATTTGAACTGGAAGCTCATCACACTGAGCTGGACTTTTGAAGCCATCTTTTTATTGTTTGAGTTAAAAGAGGATCTGAATCAGAGGTCTTTTTTTTTTTTGGACCACTTTTTCTTTAGTGCCAACTTCTTTACTGGCATGAAAATCAAAATATACTTTTTGGCAAACAGTACTCGGCCAAAATGTGCCCGGTTTGATTTACAAAAGGCTTGCACTTTGAATGAATGTGGAACAGAAATTACGTAATTTATTAGCTCTTTGGTGAAGTAAAGATTTTACTGTATCATATGACCCTGTTCTGTTTTCTAAGACTTTGTATAGATGTATCATTAAGTAGGAATATTATAAGTAGTCAGACAACATGGGTATTCAATAGACTCCTGTTTGACTAAGTGCTAAATAAATACAAGTGAACAATTATCTGTAATCAAACCAGTTTAATCAAAAAAACAACCGGTTTAAAAGCTGAGACTTCACAGCAGCAGAGAAAGGGGTTCACAGACTGTGTTTAAATAGTTTTTCTATATATGAAGTAAATACATCTGGGGCTAGCTTGTGTGTGTGGCTGTTCTGATGTGTGTGAGGACGGTCTGGAGCTCCTGCAGTCTGGACTCCAGCCAGGGTGGAGGTGCTGGAGGAGAGGTGCGTTCTGTGAGAGCCTGCAGAGCTTTCAGAGCGCTCTCAGCGGTGGTGACGTAGCGGCTGAACTCCTCCTCTGCACAAAACTCCTGCCGAGCTCTCTTTGGACATGGCTGAGAGAGAGGAGGAACGACATGCATCCATTTATGAATCTAATTCTCACAACATGATTTAGTTTGACATGAATCGAGGCAGGATCGCTTGTACAGATGAAATGGTGACTTGCTGAGCAGGACGTTATGTAATAATCTGAGAAGTATTTTGCTAAATAAAAATACTATTTTACTTGTGTTATTCTAAGGAACGTTTGTACTGAGCTACGAGGACTACCGTCATTTTCGTACTATAAGCCGCAGGTGTTTTAATGTTTAATTACCATATGTAAGGGTTCGTGCACAGAGGGGATTGTCGGGAAAGAGATGGCTGTTTGAGGAAGCTCCCATTTATTAACATTTCAACAAACAAGTTGCATAACGTATTCAAGTGTTACCATTTAGTGCAATAGTAGCTACAGAACATGTACCACATAGCGTTTCAGACACACAAACTTTTCAACTTTCAAACTTAAACGGTGCGCTCCCAGTGCACGTACCGGCAGTGATCTACAGCAGTGGTTTTCAACCAGTGGTACGGGGACAAACTGTCTCGCTCTCGTAATGTCTGTCTGTCTTGCTCTCGTTCTGTCTCTCGTACCACTCTTGGTTCCACTTTTACTTTTGCGCGCTACCTGTCTCACTCTTTTCCGGCCTCCAGCTTTTCCTGCTGGAGCCCGCCGCTTAAAGGTGGGGGGCGCGGACCGGCCATAGAGC
>NW_011358801.1:145850-157581 GCF_000735185.1 Notothenia coriiceps | reverse complement strand
TAGCTTTAAAAATCCATAGATTAGCCGCACCGTTATATAAACCGCAGGGTCGAAAAATGGGAAAAAAGGCGCGGCTTATAGTCCGAAAATTACGGTATATCAAGCATTAGGATTGTTGTAGTAGTGTATCATCCTACAAACCTAATAAAAAATGTGGATTAAATGTGTCTTAAAGCATATCACAATTGCAATGTAAGTCTAAATAATCGTAATAAGTTAAATATCCTACAGATTGATACATTCATTGTAAATATATATAAATGGGGCTTCAACTAAAAGGTGATTACAATTTTCAAACCGACTGGAAACCAAACACTTAACTCGCATATCTTTCTCCTATGCCTCTTTAAGTGTTTCCTGGAAACTATCAAATAAAAATAAAATAAGCCTGGTTCATATTATACTACTACCTCCTAGTGAACATGTGTTAACTTGTCCACTAGGAGGTAGTGTTGTACTGACCAGCTGCCATTCAGAGTGACCCGGAGAGTCTAAAGCTGAAGCAACGCTGCATGGTGAGGAATTCAGGAAACCATTGAATGAAGTTAAACTTTGTGACAGCGCTCACCTCTGAGTCTGCTCCAGCTTCAGCAGCCAGTGTTTCAGCAGTGAGTCTGTCTGAAGCGTTTTCTCTGTCGCTCTCCAGCCTCTCGTTGTGTTTCTCAATCACGGCCTTCTCCAGTTTGATCCTCTGCAGCCGTGACTCCACATGTTCCCGAGCGTTCACAGTCTGCAAACGACACATTGACTCGTTAATGTCGATCTGTTGAAGTGAATCTGATGAAAATAGAATCTCCTTACCTTGCTCAGATATTTCACCACCTTCGACTTGGTTTCTTCAACACACAGACTCTGGGAAATGACCTCTTCATGGTTTGTAATCTTAAAGAGCAATATGACACGTTTACAACACAGTCAAGGGGCAGCACAGGATAACTTCTGAAACAGCTGTTACGTCCCTGCCGTACCTCCGCAAAGTGAGAGAAGGCCTCCAGAGCGTGCTGGTGCAGCGGCCACGACCTGTCGGACAACATGGCTCCAAACAGGCCGCTCAGCCTCGGCAGGATCTGACTCTGTGGGACACGAAGTGGGTTTAAAAGAGAAAAGATAGGAATATATTAAAATGTTCTCATTTCATATCCACAGTTTTGACTAATTATTGCTGATTTTTGACAATTACTTTTTTTTTTTTTAAATGTAAATGTTTTTTATTACAGACAGAATGGAGAACGTTTTTAAATGTTCAGTGGCATACTATGAGAATGTCTTGACTTTATTTACATTTTTAAAAATACTATTTTCATGACTTTTTGAATGTAAAATGTCTCAAAAGTACACATCTTAAATTTAAAATGAGCCAAAGTGAAGTTTTAAACTGCATACGTGGCAACGCTGAAATATGAGTAACTTCATGAATATAAGAGAGAGAAAAGGAACTAAATACAGAACATGATTAGCATATTGTTCATTCACAATAGGTCATCCACATTTTTACAATCTTCTTCAAAACTAATTTGTATTTATATTTGGCCTAAATGTTGGGAGCAACTTCGAAGGAGAAACAGCGGGAGAATAAATGTCTGACAACATCTGGTGAGGGGTGCAAAGACCCAGAAGGTGAGACACTGTGCAGCAGAGGGGTGTGATCACCTGGCTGTCTGAGGGGACGAAGACATTCCCCAGAGAGGAGAGGAACTCCAGAGCAGCGAGCGTCAGCTGATCGGCACACCGCTGAGACACCACAGCGTCCACACACAGCAGAGCCTGGACACACACACACACACACACACACACACACACACACACACACACACACACACACACACAGTCAACAGAAGCTCCCTCCAGTCCTGATCTAATAAATGTGAACTCTGAAGCGAACGTCATACCTGGCAGATGACTTGAGGTTCGATGTTTTTCACTAGAACGGCTGACATGGAGAGCAGCAGCTGCAGCGTGCAGTGGAGCGCGGGCTGGCTCTGCACCTGGAGCAGGGCAGGGGGCAGGGGTAACGGTAAGAATGTCTGGATGTAATCTCAAAGATCGGCATCGTACGACATCAAAGCATTCTTTAACTGATCAGTATCGCTATGTTAATCTGATCTGATCCTTTATTTATGACTTAAAAAGAAAATACCTTAAGGAACAGCTTGTTATTTGTTGTTAGGGTTAGCCCTTTTAATAAATGTCCTTGTTTGCACTGTGAGCTGTGTGCTCTTGGAAGATAGAAGGATCAGATTAGGACTTGGCATCTTCAGATACTCAATATTCAATTACTTGGATTGGGGGGCAACAAAAAGCCTGATTGTGAAATTCCTGGTTACCCACTACACTCTTAGGATCTCACCTGCTCTGGACTCATTCGTAACCACAGCTGTGTGAGGACCCTCAGAGCTGACAGCACACACTGGTCCTCAGGAGAGGTCTGCACCCGGACCACCGCCAGGAGGGGCCGCAGCACCGTGTTCTGCACACAGGAGGGACGGTCAATTCCAACATTTGTGCAGATTTTCCCGTTTAACTATCCCCACCCTGCTTCCTAGCATTGTTTTCCACAGCTGGATGTAATCATTCTGGCCAAAAAAGAATCAGACAACTTTACATGATGAACTTTGTTTGCCTGAGTAGACACTGAAGGCTTAATCCTACATCTGAGTCTAACAGCTTATAACAATCCAAAATTAATCACAAAACAAACAAACAAGTTATCATTCAGTGCAATACGTTTATATTATGCTGTCAAGACTTAAAACCTTATTAAAACGTCCATGTAACGTTCAACTGGCGAGAAGGTGGCCTTTCCTTCAAGTGAGAAGACGTTGTTTCACGCTTTAATAAGCACTGAGATGTTTCATTTCTCGCCCTCGATGTTTGTGCTGCCTCTTTTTACGCACTACATATCAGTCACTGGATTTCACTTAAAAAAATATATGGACCATTAACCATTATCTCTCTCTCAGGTAGGGAAGGTAAGTGGAGAAACCAGCTCGCTAGAATTTGAAAATACACAGCTGGAAAATATCTTCCCCTTCCTTCAGACTTCCTCACAGAGCCCCTCCTCCAACACACACGGACGCTCACATGACCAATGAGGGCACGAGATAAGTTTGTGCCCAGATGGAAGGCTGACAGGCAGGTAGGCCATCCAGTTATTTTAGCCGGGCCGGCTCAGATGATTGGTCGTGCTTTTTACAGTACCACGGCTTCCACTGATGAATTTTTTTTATGTATTTATTGTCAAAGCATTTAATGTATTCATTGCTATCGGGATGTTAAGAGCATTCCATGGAATATAACAAAGAGTGTTTCTGAAGTGAATTACCTACCCCACCTTTACATTTTTTGAATAACTTGTTGCGTTTTAGCACAACTACTGCCTCTACATTTGAAGGCAAAGCAGATATTAGGCTACTTCTAATTCATGCTAAGGGATGTTTAAAACAATCAGAGCCGTATCTAGGGTTCTCTTCACCATTCGGTCCACTTGTCCTAGTTTGTAGCCTCCATTCTGCCAGTCAGTCAGAGCGTTTTGAGCGAGGCTGACGATGTCGGTCTCTACACGGTGACGAGCATCTTGGGAAAGAGCTCTGAGGAGGACATGTCTCCACACTGAAAGGTTTTCTACCTCAGACGGCGGGAAACGAGCTAACAGCTCCATCTGGAAAAACAAAACACTTTGAGATGAAGGGGGGGAAAGAAATCACCTGATATGAAGGTGATGATCTTACACAGCAAAATATGTTATTATTAATTTACGGTTAAATGGACACAATCAGAAACCGTCATCCAAAACAAGAAAGTAGGATTGTTGGACAGATTTAAGAAGTAAACCTGAGTGTTTGAGTTGTGAAATGTACACATGACGGTGATTATATGCATTAACACAATCCCAATAATGTCCTATACCGTAGCCCTTACATTCACTAGATCTCAACCCAACTGTTATGAGAGACTAATATGTTGAGACTCTCCATCGTCAAAACTTAAAATAGCAGAAATATGAGTAGGAATGGTGTTCTCATCTCAATTTGTAGTAAAAAGATAGCCATTGCATTTGACCGTACTGAGGAGGATATTCTTTATACCGTAATTTTCGGACTATAAGGCGCACCTGAATATAAGCCGCAGCAGCTAAATTGAATGATGTGTACATATCATAAGCCGCAGGTGTTTTAATGTTTAATTACCATATGTAAGGGTTCGTGCACAGAGGGGATTGTCGGGAAAGAGATGGCTGTTTGAGGAAGCTCCCATTTATTAACATTTCAACAAACAAGTTGCATATTTGCATAACGTATTCAAGTGTTACCATTTAGTGCAATAGTAGCTACAGAACATGTGCTGTGCTGTGTAAACTGTACTGTGTCACATAGCGTTTCAGACACACAAACTTTTCAACTTTCAAACTTAAACGGTGCGCTCCCAGTGCACGTACCGGCAGTGATCTACAGCAGTGGTTTTCAACCAGTGGTACGGGGACAAACTGTCTCGCTCTCGTAATGTCTGTCTGTCTTGCTCTCGTTCTGTCTCTCGTACCACTCTCGGTTCCACTTTTACTTTTGCGCGCTACCTGTCTCACTCTTTTCCGGCCTCCAGCTTTTCCTGCTGGAGCCNGTGTGCCTTGGCAGTCTACAGTTTTTTAAAGTAATATGTAATATATAATATGTTAGTTTTTTTTAGTAACGACCCCATCTCTGCCCATTACCTAGGCTGGGAAGTCGATCTTCAAATGTTGGTGTGATCATGAGCTTTATTACTATAACGCAGGGGTGCCCAATACGGTCGATCGCAAGGGTAGTGTGGGTAGATCGCATTGCATTGAAAAAAAAATAAGATTTATATACCTCTGTTCAAATGTCCCTATTAGTTTATGGTCGCAATCTCTAGTTTTAAGCCTTCTTCAATACACCATGATATTTAGTTTGTCAATTGTAGATTCCCATAAAGTAAAATACACTAAACAGGCTATGCAGTAGGGCACGGCTATCTTGTGATTGACAAGTCACTACCAAAAAGAAACAAGATGCTAGAATAACAAACTCAGGCCTCTAGGCTCCGCAAACCAATCAGTGACTTTGGACATCACGTCGTGTCACGTGACTTGAATTGAGCCGTCCCTTATAGATAATATCTCTTTACATTACATTACATGTTAGACGCTTTTATCCAAAGCAACTTACATACTCAATACTGTGAACAATCCCCACAGGAGCAACGACATGCTGACTGCAGTGGGGTTTGAACCTGTGAACCCCTGATCCGAACACCTACGAACAATCCACTGCGCCACACGCCTCCCTTTACGTATGCACACACACACAATTTTGAGTTGCACCATCCCTTATACTATCTCTTTACGTCTCCAGGGACACCCCTCCTGGCATGGTCCTTGGAAGATGTGGCAGTGAACGCGCTTTGCAGGCGGCGAAAAGAATCCCACCAGACTCCTTTGCCCCTCCACCAGAGGGACGTCCTTGTCCTTTTTCCTTTTCGTCATTCATAATTTCAAGCTATAAAAACTCTCGATCTTCTCTCAAATTATTAATTTTTTTGGACGCCCACGGCTCGAGTTCAGGGCGTTCCGAACTGAATGAGAGCGTCAAATGACGGCAAGACGCCCCCCTGGAAGGTTTAAAGCTTTCTAACTCAATCTTTTAATTTCAGCTGTCTTTTTTTTAATCTATACAATAAACATTTTCTTAAAGACAGCATCCACATGCAGCATCCATCTACAAACACTTTTTTTAATGAGTTTATTGCTTTCTCAAAAGGTGACCTGTGCTACCCAGCTGACCTCCCTAAGCCAGCAATTAGTGAGAAAAACTTCAAGCAAAAAACACCAGTTTATGGTTTAGTCTAAATTAACAATTGCTCATTATAAAACTGTCTTAAATGTCCAAGACGTAACCCTTGAATGCAAAACCATCTAATGTTCTGCCTTGGTCATAGTTAGCTCAACTGTTTTGTGCAAACAAGATAATAAAATGTTGAGGACATGTACTGTTTATTCTAGGATGTAATCCTTAAAGAATCTAAAAGCCCTGAAATCCCTAATTAGTCAAACACCAGTGTTGTAAAGTCTCACATATGTTATTTGTATTTCTTTAGAGATCCCTGATTTGGAAGAGGTGTTGGGGCACCTATCATCTTCACCTCTCCTGCTAACAGTGACAGGGACTTTGTGTGCACAATAAAACTTCTTTCAGAGGCTTGTTAGGTTTGCTGGAGACGGCTCGATTTGTTGTGCCTGACTTAAACTCTTCAACTCCATCAGACCTACTGCTGACTACATCAATATCGATGCATGCTGCATGGCCAAGCATTGTTGGAGCCCATACTACTTCATTTTAAATTCCAATCACAATCTCAAACTTTCTAAAGAATCTCAATAAGTTGGACTGAATCTGGGAAAACTGAGGGAAAAGCTAGGAAAGATCTGAAGTGAATATATTCTGAATATACAATATATATGTGATATTTTCATTATAGTCCAAAGGAAACCTGATATCTTTACCTCCAAAACAATGTCTTACTTCACAGTGTAAGGCTTAACTTAGGTTTTTGGAGGGGATAGAAAAATGTGTTATTTTTTTAATAATAAATAAATACAGATATTAAAAATAAACTTGACTTTAAGGTTGAAAAAAGAGTGACTTATAAGCCTTTGTTTGGCCAAACTGAATACAAAAAAACTTCTCAAACTTTGAAGGGATTTTTCTTTGAAAAACGCAACGAGGCAGTAGTTTATACAGAGTGAGCATAATATGTGGACCTTTGCAGGAGCCAATATTGTTCTTAAACCTTTTTATTATATTACATCATATTATAGTGGGACTAAAATTCACTAGTATTTTAAACATGGCTCTATTTTAATTTTGAGAAAATGAGCCATCATTTCATACACTGTTATTTTTACTTGTAACATAGTGGGAGTTTTTAGTTTTAATGTGTCACACTGTACTGTAAATATAATTAATCATTTTTATATTATTAATTACCAGCTGAGGATCGTATTATTTCTTACTTCTCTCTTTTTTTGAATGAAATAGAGTTAAAGGTTACCTATCATGCTATCTTTAGGCAATAGCATAGGTCTCAGATATATAAAAATATATAAAAAACATGTCTATGAAGTGTTTTGCTCAAAACACTTCATAGACATGTTATTGGTTCTACACGGTGCATAGTGATAAGTCCATGTTCCTTTATCTTGTTTCTCTGTGCCTTTGTTTGCTTTCATTAATCTATCTCTGCTCTTTGTGAGGAGAGACGGATTGAAGTGTTTACAAGTTGAATTCTGAGATGAGCTTCTTGATTAAACTTTCCCCTGGAATCTTTGCTTTTGCATTTCTATTATAATGATAAACAAGGAGCCAACAATTCTCTAATCATTTACCACTTACATCGCTTCACTTTCTCCGTCTGTGTGAACGTGCGTTGTTTGTGTTTGTGTATGTGTTTGTGTATGTGTGTAATGAGAGCTGTGACGAGATTGAACAAATGGTTTGAATACAATTTTTAAGCTGCTTTTCAATAATCCAAAAGGGAGAACACGTCTTGTAAATGCTAATGTTTTGGCACAAAAAGCCCAAGATTAAAGCTGTATGTGAGGACTTTCCATAGAAAAATAATTTCATAGTTTCAGGTGGTGAATCTGACTCCAACAGGGCGAGACAAAGGTTACCTGAACCCTGCAGAGTTTCCTCCACTATAGGAGCACTAATGCTTTTAAGAGATTGTGTGACAAAATCAAATAATTCAAATGGAATTGCAGCAATCAGAGGTCGTGCTTGAGGAGGGGAAGTTAATCAGTGGGAATATTCAGCATAGAGTTCAAATGTGATGAATATTGACGCGTTATGTTGAAAGAAAAATTACAGTGTTGGCTTTTGAGGGGACGGAGAGACATGGGGTCCAAAACAGAGGAAACTATCATATTTTTAAGACAGAATCATAAATATAAGACGGTTTGCTTCTGTCTAAGGTGCGTAATATTTTTAAGTGATGTTAAGCATTTCTTTGAAAATAACAATTTAATTAATTTCCCCACTTTAATGGAACAGTTTTTTACAACCTAAGAATAGAAAACTGCATGAGGGTAAAACTGGTTTAAAATATTATTTGGAATTCCAATAAAACAATGACAGTATATATTGATATTTTAAATGACAGATTAAATTATATATTATACATTATATATTACAAACCATACCTGGTTTTATTTATCTTCTATCTCCCCCATCTTTAATTTAGCCCCTGGGGCATCATTATTCTACAGTGCAAACATTGTTACTATATTTTGTATTATTTTTAATATCTTTCTAGTTCTCTGCGTTTTTAATTCTTGTTTTACTTTTATGTATGCACCATGACATCAAGTCAAATTCCTCGTACGTGTAAACTGGTAATAAACCTGTTTCTGATTCTGATTGGTAAGAAAATATTGCTTTTAATCAATGAATATTTCTTTTATTAAAATCAGGTGTTCTGTCATAGGCATGATATGGAAACATTTACCATGAATAAATGTTGAGAATAAGCAATAAAGGGTTTTTTCTCAGCTGTGTATAAGAGAAAAGCCTCCCTGTTTGGCATTGCACAAATGTTTGTATATGTGTGCGGCTTCAGGACAGAATTGAGCTTACTGTCACACCAACCTCCACCAACATGGCTGGAGATGGGCCCATGCAAATGAAAGCTATCAGAGACAAAGTGTGATGAATGTGCTCCCACATCACACTCGCCATCACAGCCAAGAGAATCTGAGCAGCCTCACAGGCAGGAAAACATCTGAGGAGCGCTGCAGCTCTCCGATAAACTGCACACCTTCCACTATCTTCCTGTTGCTTTTCACCACATGTTTCTGTGCCTCAAATATGGCGGGCTTGTACTTTGAGGTCATATGGTTTTAAAAATGCTCCTGACCTTCTTAAATAAACCGTATAGCTGGAGCGCCGCGCTGAACTCGCTTTTCTAAAGAATAAAATACAAAAGCCGATGGCAAATTATCAGTGAAGAAGTCTGATATATTTTCTGAATAGGCTGTGATGATGGCGGACGATAACGTGCCTTCAGTTCGAATGCTGCAATTTGCTATTAATGTTCGTACCAAATCAATCCCACTTAAGCGTGCATAATGTCCCATTTGCAGGCAGAGTCTGTGGAGATCTAAAGAAAAGGAGAATGCTCGTTTGGAGGTATTGCTTGATCTTTTGCTTCTTCATCATGCCAGGTTTAGGATCTGTCAAACGAGCCATACCTGCAGCTGATGACTCACACAAATAATCAGATTTAAGGCTGCACTAGAGGATTTCGCAGAGACGTTTGTGTGGGTTTAAGAGCCTGATAGACTTTTTGATGTTTTTCTGTTCATGATACCAATTAAGAAATGGGTATTAAAAGTTGTTTTGATCCCAATTTTTCAATGCAAGCACTTTATTGACCGTTTTGAAATTAGTTTTCTAACAAAAAAGCTATTCAATTACAACTTTGGTCTTCTTTTCTATACATTGGTAATAAGAATGAAATGGTAATGCTGAGAACTGGGAACAGAGCAACATCAATCCGACAAGGTCACTTATATTACTATTCCTATCTGCAGGTAATGATGTCGGTAATAATCAACGGCAGTTAGAACTCAAGGTCAATGTTGAACCTCGGAACCAGTTCACTGTAATGAGATCTATTTTTTAGGGATTAGGAAAACCTGAAAGGCAACGGTCACATGACCACCTTTGGTAGCCAGGTTAGCACAAAAGTTAGTAAGCTTGTTGGCATGTTTACTGAACACAAGAACACAATTGGCCGTGTGAGCTTAGAATGTTATACTACCTGTGCATTTCATAAAAGCCAATATTTAGATTTATTTATTAGAAAACTATCAAAAGAAAAGGAACATTTGTACGAGGTTCCATCCATTAACAAAATAACTTTTAAGTTCAGGCCAATACATCAGTGTGGAGAAAGAGGATACAACGATATGTTGTCATTAAAACAATGTCTAATAAATCAAATTCTTCCACAGATCATGCTGCTCATTAAGATCTTACTGTATGTGCCATATATTACAGTCGTAAGTCTAAGGATTGCATACACCGTGTTACTGAATCATTGAGTAATGTATGGACCACTGTGATCACAGATGGGACTAAGCAACTTGTAGTTCTTTGACCTAAGCACTTACATAACATATCATACAAAAACACAGTGGGAGGTGCTCAAATTATGTAGTTAATGAACATTTAGGAGAATAAAAATGCTGACCCTCTTGATGCTTGTGTGTCCATTGGAATTGAGGTGATATTACCGTCTGTATTAGGTGTCATTATACCAATCACATTAGCACAAAGTCTAAAATGCACCAATATAAGGGCAATTACTACCGAAAAACTACGCACAGGAAACTTGATCTCAATCCATTTCAGTTTTTTTTCAGTAAAATGCGAAAAATGTGTCTAGAACTGCTGTCAGCATTCAGCAGCCTCAAAGTTGAACCTGCTGTTATCCTTTCGGCATCTGCTTTTCAGGCAGATAAGTTGAAAAGCTTTCAATCTGCTCCGGCTGCCATGTGGGTCGAACACCATTGCTGTTGAGAGAAAAACATGAATATGTGCACCTTAGTCACACTTTCAGTGATGGTATTCAAGAAGAGGTGGTACGCCCGCAAGCAGTTCTACACAGCAGCTCTATTTGTGCAACAGTTGTATCACACTGCCTAAAGTGGTGCAACTGCATGAAAACTGTATTTGTTTCTATATGTTTTCATGCTGCGGACAATCAGATGCTGTCTGAAAAATGTCTGGCCATAATGACTCAACTCAACTTCTCTTTAGTGATCCAATAAAAAAAAGACAATGGTTTTAGACAACTGGTCGCAGCAGATAAAACCTCAGGCAGCATTTGACGTTTAGCAACTCTAAAACAGAAGACATTTCTAGAGTGACGAAAATACCATTGAATAAGCAAACTGCAATTGAATATTGGGTAAAGAAGCTCTATCAAGTAGAACTAACATTCGTCTGGAGGCCTGAAACTAGAGATGTCCCGATCCGATCACGTGATCGGGGATCGGAGCCGATCACGTGATTTTCAAAAGATCGGAATCGGGAGAAAAAAAATCGGGGATCGGGATTTTTTTAATTTATTTTTTATAAATACTTTTTTTTTTTTTTTCTATTCAATGTTACAAAACAAAAATGACCATGTTCAAGGCTTAAAGTCATCCTGAGGCCTTCGTTTTGGTTTCAAATTACAAACATCATGTATTTGCTTCTTTGGGGCTTGTTTTCATAGAGCTGGTTGCTTATTTCTCTCAAATCTGGCAACAGAGTGGGCAGGGCGCAGTGTCTAATAGTAGCAGTAAGCTAACGAGTACTGAAAGCTTTATTTTGTTTTGATCCAATGCTGCACAACTGAACTAATCCAATGCTGCTGTGAAAGAAAGAAGCTATATCCATGTTGGATAGAATATCCAATTTAAATAAAAAAATAACCTTAAGGGACAACTTGAATGCTTTTTTTTCTCTTAATGCATTGCATAAAGATCGGATCGGTAAAAATCGGTATCGGCAAATTGTCAAAATCAAATGATCGGAATCGGATCGGGAGCAAAAAAAGGTGATCGGGACATCCCTACTGATTCATAACAGGCAGCAGCAGCAGCTTATTTGGAGACAGTTGAAGAACCTTTCAAACAGATCCGTTCGTGATGCTAGTTCTAAACTTACCTTTG
>NW_011358801.1:138533-145805 GCF_000735185.1 Notothenia coriiceps | reverse complement strand
GCCAGTTTAATACGACTGGAACCTTTATAAAGGGTTGTGTTACGCGACCGATAAATAATAGAACATCGAATGAAACGAATGTAAATACTTACATAATAACAGTATCAATACAACAAATATTGGATAATCACAATATTAGTCCGCACGGTGTAGTGAAAAACGGGACGCAAGAGTTTCCCGGTTGGACCTCTACAACCGACCACAGTAAGGAATTTTAAATTTATTTTGGCATTGCAAACCTTCCGCGCAGAAATACAACGGTCTGTGTGCCGTGACTTGTGCACCGTTCTTGTGCTGTTTTACGTCTCGCACTTGTGTTCCTGTTGTCATCCTGCCTGCGATTAGGATGTTCGACAGTAGTTGATGGGAGGACCTGACAAGAAGAGTGACAGAAGAGAGACAGTCTGTACCATGACTAACAACGGATGATGAAAGAGAGACGGAACCAGACGCACGGAACGAACCGGTGGTGTTAGTTCGGCAAAAGCTTTCAGAGACGACAGTAGCAATCTGTTCCCTACATTAAGTTATTACATACACTTGTATTGGTATATTGATGGTATCGGTTATTGTTTACTACAGTGAAAAAAAAACGAACAAGTTAAGAAGAATAAAATGGATTGTTAATAAATAGTAGAGTCAAAATTTCCCTATAAAAACCGGCGTACGCGAAGGTAACACACTGGGACCTCACATATACATTAACGAATAACCAAATACGATACAAAATTTATGACGCGTTAAACATAAACTAGGTTTGTAGGTTTTTCTCCTAGCAATTGGGGTCAATTGTAAAAATATCCCTAGGCGGAACATTAGTCAATCCGAATTATGTTGGATTGAATATAATAAAGACCAAAATAACAAATATAAATTACTATAACATCTTGAGCAATTATCATTTTTTTTGTGTACCCTGGTCGTGCCAGAGCGCCGGACCCCGCACCATGAGACCCGTAAAATTAGAAAAACCAAATAAAATCTATTGAAAGACAGCCCCCCACCCAACGGACGGTCCTAAAAGGGGATGTAAGTGACGATGAATAAGAACAGTGAAAGTAAAAGATGACAAATGACCAGTATGAAATCCAACTTAACGAAAAAAAAATTTAACCCCCCGAGAGCTTAGCGAAATAAATAGTCCCCAACCGCCCCCAGAGGGTGAGGGAGGTGCAGGGGAGGGGGAGTGGGCAGGAGAGACCTGCAGAAGAAGGTAAGTAGAGGTTCCCTCGCGTACGGACCACGTCTGCCGAACGACGTCCCGCGCTGCCCGGAGCCCTGCGAGACGAACGGCCCGGGGTGTCTGCCAACCACGCAAGCTGACGTGCGCGACCTCGGCGGGACCCAAGTGTGTACGTATGACTGTTGACGGTAGTGCACCGCATGAAAACCCGGGTCTACATAGATTCTTAGTCTTTGTCCCAAGTTAGTGGTCCCGATCAACTGTGCACTGCTCCTAAAACGTGAACGGTACAAGCGACCACGAGTATGCCATTTTCCTTTTGTGTCTTTCTGCGTGAACTTTTTATAATTTTTATTATTTTTATATCGTCATAAAGTATCTTTACCTTATGTTTAAGCCGTCATTATTATTTTGCTTTTTGTCTATAAGCAACATTAAACCACATAGTTACATTACGTACATTCGATGTCAATTGTTTTTGTGATGAATTCCCGACGAATATTGAATATAATAACTCGGTGACAAAGTGATTTCAACATAATCCGTTTTACGAAAGTGATAACGGGCACTTACGGCTGCATGAAGACTTCGACGATGATAGTCCAGTAGTGCGTCGGTGCTAGATTCATTTCCGAGGTAAGTGGATTATCACTTTTGTTAACGGATTATGTTGAAGAAATCAACTTTGTCGACCGAGTTATTATATTCAATATTCGGGGCGGACAGTGCATAAAACACAACAAAAATCAAATCCACGAGAAGAACGGAACTATGACGGATCGCATATACGGTCAATGTACACTATGTGGTACAGTTGTTATAGACAAAAGCCAAAAAATAATAATGAAGGGCTAACATAAGGTAAAGATTACATGTTTGACGATATAAAAAATAATAAAAATTAATAAAAAGGATCGAAGAGTAAAAGACGACAAAAGAAAACTGCATACTGGTGCTCGCCTAGTTCCAGTTCTAAGGAGCATGCCACAGAGAGTTTGGAGGCCACTGATTTGGACCCAAAGACTAAGAACTATGTAGACCGGGTTTTCATACGTGCGCGCTAGGCGCACAAGTCATTGTACACACTTGTCGCGAGTGGCACGGTCACTTTCGGTGGTTGCAAGACACCGGTCCGTCTCGCCAGACTCGCAGGCCCGACGGTCGTTGCAGACGTGGTCGGGGTCGCGGAGGACCTCTCTACTTCCCTCCCTCCAGTCTCTCGCGCCTCCCTCCCTGCCTCCCCCTCCCTCCCACCCTCCCCTTCCGGTTGACTAATTTATTTGGAAGCGTCGTTAAATTTTTTCGGGTTAAGTTGATTTACTTGTCGAATTGTCTCCTTTACCTTTCGACTTTCTTATTGATCGTCACCTTACCTCCCCCCCCTTTAGGACGCCGTTGTGTGCGCTGTCTTTCGAATAGATTTCTATTTGTTCTTCTAATTTAGGTCTAGGTGGTCGGCTCTGCAGACGCGAGGGTTACACAAAAAAAATGAATAATTTCGATGTTAAATAATTTATTGTATATTTCTTAATATAATTCAATCCAACAACTACATTGATTACAATTTTCACTCGATATTTACAATTACCCGATGCTAGAGAAACCAAAAAACTAGTTTAATGTTTAACGGAGTCATAAATTTTTGTCATACAAGTATTTTGTTTTAGTCCGGTTAATGTGGAATATTGGTCCCGACGTGTGTGACCCCCGCGTGACGCGGTTTTATAAGCGAAATTTTGACCTCTCTATTTTTATTTACAAATGCCCAATTAATTTTTATTCTATACTTACCTTGTTGTTGTTTTTTTTTTTCACTGTAAGTAAACGAATAACCGGATACCATCCAATAACCAATACAAGTGTATGTGAATAAAACTAATGTAGGTGAATCAGAATTCTACTGTTGTCTCTGAAAGCCTGGGTTTTGGTCGACAACTGAACACCTACGTTCGTCGATAGCGTCTGAGTTTCGTCTTCTTCATCATCGTGGTAGTAGCTCGATGGTACAGACCTGTCTCTCCTTCTGTCACTCTTCTTGTCAGTCCTCCCCATCAACTACTGCGAACATCCTAAATGACCAGCACGATTACAACAGACGACACAAGTGGACGACGTACACACAAGACACAAGACTGCACACAAGGTCACGGCACAAGACCGTTTATTTCCTGGCGGAGTTTCAATGCCAAATAAATTAAAAATTCCTACTCGTGGTTCGTTGTAGAGGTCCACGGAGGAAACTCTCTGGTCCGCCGGTTTTTTCACTACACGGTGGGAGACTAATATTGCCTGATATATAAATATTGTTTGTATTGATACTTGTTATTATTGTAAGAAGTATTTTCGGTTGTCATTGATTTCTAATATTTGAGTCGGCGTACACAACCCTTATAAAAAGTTCCAGGTATTGAAAGACTGGGTCAATAGTCGTAGACAGGGACTGAACTCGTGTGCGTGGACATTGGAACCTGGACGACACCGAGAGTCACAAGACAGAGGGACAAGGAGCGGACAACGCAAGTCCGACTATCTGCACAATACTAAAGGGAAGAACATACGGCTCGTAGGGAGACCCTTGATCGTTTATGTGCACACCCCCTCTCAAGAAGTCTAAACTGCACCCGTTGAGACTGGACACCTTCAGTCTTGGAGGACCGAGAGAACCACAGAACACTTAAGAGGCCGGCTTCGAGCATTTATTTGGACAGTCACAAAAACTGTCAGTTTCGAGGTCGGAAGGTAGCACAGAGAGAGACTAGCGGGACTGAAGGTTGAACGAAGTCTTCAAAGGGGGTGTCCTAACATTGTCTACCTCAAATTATCCCCTAATCAGTCCAGTCTCTCTGAGTTTTCTGTTTAATTTATTTCTGTTGCAGAGACAGTCAAGTAGCAGTTGGGGAAGTCACTCCTTTCCAGCCGGTAGACAAAGGTTGTGGTTTAGACGTCGACAATGACTGAGAAGAAATAGTTTTTGTGAACCTAAATGGACGTTATACGAATCTTTTACTTCAATGACGGGTTAATTTAGTGTAAGGACCCGGTTTCTAATATAGTATAAGGTTACGTATCGTATATATTGATGAACTTTAACGTTGATAAAAACTTATGAATATGAACGTTAATTATGAAAAAGACCAAAGGACAACTAACACAACGTGCACAACCTCCTCGGTTACACTGGAATCTCTATACTAGTAGCCATGTTATTGTTGTGACATCGTCATACATGCATACCCTAGTTTTTTTTTCGGAACTTGGCACTCTCAAGGTAACTCCTTATCTCTGTCTTGAAAGCTGTCACTTGTACGTTCTTCTATTTTTGTGTTTTCAGACCAAAAGTTCTAAATCAAAACAAAGAATTAGTGAAGACCATGAAGGGTTAGTCCAAAAAAACATCCCCTCACTGCTAATGTATCTAAATACTAAAGGTCATTCCCTGCGTTTGACTATGTCTTAATTTATTGAAACTGACGTGAAAGTGAAAACTAGGTGTCTGCGTCACCGTAGTCAAGTTCGTTCCCATCCCTCCGCAACCTGTGGACAACTTCGGCATCCCCTAGCGGCCATAGTTGGCCTACTGTCCTGACTGAGCACACGCACCTGTAACCTTGGCTGCTGTGCTCTCAGTGTTCTGTCTCCCTGTTCCTCCCTGTTGGCGTCAGCTGATAGACGTGTTATGATTCTATCTTGTTATGCAGCATCCCTCTGAACTAGCTAAATACACGGGTCTGGGGGAGAGTTCTTCAGATTTGACGTGGCAACTCTACCGTGAAGTCAGAACCTCTGGCTCTTTGACTTGTTTTGTGAATTCTCCGGCCGAAGCTCCTAAATAAACCTGTCAGTGTTTGACATCAAAGCTCCAGCTCTCCATCGTGTCTCTCTCTGAGTCCTGACTCCAATTGCTTCAGAAGTTTCCCCCACAGCATGTACAGATGAGTTTAGGGTTAGTTCAGGTCCAAGAGAGACTCAAGACAAATTAAATAAAGACACGTCTTGGCAGGTCATCGTAACCCTTCAGTGAGAAGGTCGGTCATCTGTTTCCAAACACCAAATCTGCAGCTGTAATGACTCTTCTTTATCAAAAACACTCTGGATTACCTGCAATATGGCTTAGAAAATGAGTTACTGCCAATTAAATCACATTCCTGCCAAAATTATATCATATTCCAATCACTAGTATATAGACTCTTATTGCACTATTTCACTATTTTTGTATTTACTTGCATTATATTTTTTCTGGTTTCCTGTTTTATTGTGTTGCACTGTTGGAGGAGCCTGTGACCTAAGATTGTCATCGTCATAACAACACTGTAGCTATGTACGTATGACTAATAAAAGCCTTGAACCGTGAGAGTTCCTTGAGGATAAAACAGAAATTCCGGACAGTACATGCAAGAAGATAAAACACAGAAGTCTGGTTTCAGATTTAGTTTTGCTTTCTTAATCACTCTGTAATTCCCAATCGGTTTTTTTTCGGAGGGGGGGGTGAATTACTAGATTTATGTTTCCAGTAGGGAACGGCTGATAAGAAATAAATACTTTGATTGCACTTTCACTTTTAAATCACAGAGCAGTGGCTCAGTCGGTAGGGGCTTGGACTGTGAGCCGTAGGGTCGCCGGTTCAAGTCCCCGAACAGACCTAAACATGGAGTGTGGACTTCTACTTGGAGAGGTCCCAGTTCACCTCCTGGGCCCTACCCTGGTGCCCTTGAGCATGGCACCGGACAACCCCCTTCCCCCCCCCCACTCCCATTGCTCCCTGGGCGCTGTACAATAGCTGCCCACTGCTCCTAGTTCTAGACTCCTGGAACTAGGATGGGTTAAGAGCAGAGAACACATTTCAATGTGCTGTGTCACCATTAAAGAGGGGTTCATCCCTCCCATTCTATTCTATATATCTAGAGTGCTTTCACTTCCATGCTGTGCTAAATGTCTGCTAATGTGCAGATCTTTGCAAACAACTAGGACTTAAAATAAGGTTCTTCTTCACCTGAATTAACAGTCATGTTTCCCATCTGTTGAAAAGTACTCCTCTACTCCTACTAGACTCCAACGGCTACATTTAAAACAATTGACAGGCTTCTATTCTATTCCATCCCTCCCCTGTAGCTGGCTGTTAGTTTAGGAAGTGCTTGATGTGATTAGCACTTTAAGTGGAGCACACATTTCAAAATGATATTATATAATATCGCAGTTGCACATGTACCCAGAGATTAACCAAAACATACACGATGGAAAATAGTAGAGATGTCCCGATCCGATCACGTGATCGGGGATCGGAGCCGATCACGTGATTTTCAAAAGATCGGAATCGGGAGAAAAAAATCGGGGATCGGGATTTTTTTTAATTTTTTTTTTATTCAATGTTACAAAACAAAAATGACCATGTTCAAGTCTTAAAGTCATCCTGAGGCCTTAGTTTTGGTTTCAAATTACACAACATCATGTATGTGTTGCTTCTTTGGGGCTTGTTTTCATAGACCTGGTTGCTTCATTTCTCTCAAATCTGGCAACAGAGTGGGCAGGGCGCAGTGTCTAATTGTAGCAGTAAGCTAACGAGTACTGAAAGCTTTATTTTGTTTTGATCCAATGCTGCACAACTGAACTGATCCAATGCTGCTGTGAAAGAAAGAAGCTATATCCATGTTGGATAGAATATCCAATTTAAATAAAAAAATAACCTTAATGGACAACTTGAATGCTTTTTTTTCTCTTAATGCATTGCATAAAGATCGGATCGGGAAAAATCGGTATAGGCAAATTGTCAAAATCAAATGATCGGAAGCAAAAAAAGGTGATCGGGACATCCCTAAAAATATATATTGGAGTTTGTTTTGTTAGAAAGAGATGAATTATTCCAGCTGCTGAAACTTAAACGATAATTTAAGACCAAAAATATGCACGGTGCGTTCAATGCACAAGGATAAAGTCAGAGGTTTATGGCACCAAAAAAATCACCAGAAAACAGCCAAAGATGAATTGGGGCTGTGCAATTAATCATATTTTAATCTCGATCTTGGCTTGCAACGATTACGAAAACAACGTCATCGAAATAAAACGATTATTAATTTTATTTAATAAAGAGATTT
>NW_011358801.1:67581-138493 GCF_000735185.1 Notothenia coriiceps | reverse complement strand
GAGAAGTCTTCCTCGCTGCTTTTGTGTCAGACTACAGCGCCACCTACAGGCCTGGCATATGTACTACAGCGTCTCCAGCGCTTTCGAACGGCAATGTCCGTGGCTGTCTCCTCCTGATTGGTGGAGAGTTGCCCATATAGGCGGAGATCCTCGTTCCTGACGTCAGAGAATTTTCAAATCTGTATCAGTCTGTATCAGATCCGTTGCAGCCCCGTTTTTACAGATTTGGGTATGGAGGAAAAGAGAGAGGGTTGTGTTTTCTGACACTTGGTGAGTTCCCTGACACACCAGGGACACATATTCATGTATAAAAGACGTACAAAAGTGCATTTTGCATGATAGGTCCCCTTAAAGGGAGAGCCTGAAAAGGAGGAGATGTGCTCCAATTTGGCCCGCTACCTTTGAAATACAGTTCTTTAAAAGTTCTAAGAAAAAAAAGTATATACACAGATTTCCAAGTTATTAAAACTGTTTATCCCTTATTTTCTCTGAAGGAAAATAAACAACATAAAAGTAGAGTTGGAAGGAAAAAACAAAGTGTATTGATCTCCAGGTAGTCTCGGTTTATACTTCATTTTCAGTTCTTCATTCACAAATAAGCAAGAAAGGATCCTGATTGTTTTCCCATATGGATGCATTCTGAGAACTACAAGGCAACGAAAGAAAGGGTCTTAAAATGGAACAAAGAGAGTAAGTGGGAAAGCAGATGGAATCCAACAACAGCAGGGGAGAAGATGGAAGAAAAAAGGAGTGGCTTAGAAGACAGAAAGAGGCTTTTAGATCACAGCTTAGAGTAATGCTGAGTTTTGTCTCCTAGTCACTGGGGCCGATTCTCGTCCGCATGAGTCGAGTGGCTGTAGATGCAGTTAACACAGCCACGAGTGATGACAGAGATCCGATGAGACAGACAGATACACGGACAGTAGGGGAAGCACTCTGCAGGAAGCTGAGGCAAACTACATATGGACTCCCCCCCCCTCAGTCCCTGTCTCCAAGGGGCTGTCCGCTACAATATTCAGGTCTCTCACTCCTCTGCCAAATACAGCGCAAAAAAACAGCACTGCCGACACAGCACTTCTCCCAGTTTCTGCATATATTTACAGCCTACGGACAGATTAACATGTGTGTTACCGTATGCGCCTATATGGAAACGCAATGTTTGTTCAGGGCTTTGTGCATACATTCCTGCATGCATGTGTTATGTGTGTGTGTTTTGAGAACACCCTGTGCAACATATAAAATATTAAAAGGTGAAGATGGAGATGTCAGTGTGCTGGGATTGGCTGGGGACGTGTCATGATCCTCAGCAGGGCTATGAGCTGTGATAATGGTTGTCTGGCCCACCCACTCATTACTTCCATGTTCACCCCCACCCACCACCATCATCCTTGTTTTCCCACTGAGCAAATGACCTTCATGCCTGAAACGATTTCTCCTCCTGATTGCGCGAGGAGAGTATTCTCTAGATGTATAGCAAGGACCAAACAGCTTTGAGTTGTTGCTGCGCACCAATTCTGATTTCAGAGGATTTCATAGCTGAGTGGACACTGATGTCCTCGTGTCAGCTATAATGGGACCACTTTCCTTTCATGCAAATTGATCTGGGAAAGTAGAGCTAAGAGGCTGTCAGTACAGAGAGAGGGAGAAAATCTATAATCTTTTTTCAAAGATTTTCTTTGGAAGAAGAACAAAAAGAGGTTATCACAAAACATTTCAACTCACCACAATGATTAAGGTCACCGGTCCAATGAAGCTCCAGATGAAATGGTTATCAACCCTCAGCCAGCATCTAAAGGGTGCAAAGAGGATATTCAGTTGACGAAATTATCTCATTGCCAAAACACAGTTGTGTCTCATCGATCAGGTCCCAGCAGAGCCGGCTGCATGATACACCACAGCAACAGAATAGAGACTCCTCTGACCACAGAGAAGAAAACCCGACCTTGAGAGAGCGCTGGCCCCGTGCCATGAGAAGCTGCAGTCTAAAAGCCAGCGGTTATTGGACTCATGACTTCACAGTCTATAAATGTGGGATGTCTGACTGTGTGTATACCTTAGAGTCTGAACAGTAAACAATGTATTGTAGACAGTTCAAGAATGAATTGCACTTGCGTCTGTGTTTATCACCAGGAAACAAAAACGAAGTGAAGACTACAGCCATAAAATAGAGTTTGAAAAAACGTTAGCCTAAATTCCATAAATTAGAGGATTGCAGACTTACAAGTCATAAAACGTGCTGCTTGGATGAAGACCAGCAGAGGAAGTGCATAACATTTTAACTGACAAGGGGGGCAATTATCCACATGCAAAGAATAAAAAACCCAGTAGGCTGGTGCAGCTAGCCAGCGCGTTCATTAAGGTTGCAGCTTTGCTCACAGCCTCACAGAAATGTACACCCCATCACAGCTGCGACAGGGTGTACATTCACCAAGGGGCAGAGGTTCCACACTCTTTGGGATATTAATATCATTAGCACACACATGCATGCTGATGGGGAGAAGGGAAGACTAATGTTCCTCATTTTATTCAACAAAACAGGAATCCCTACAAAGATGTCACACTTACGCCCGCTGGGTGCCATAGCCTCTGTAGTCGATGGCGGCTGAGATTCCCACAACCACAGCCGGGATGAGGTACCCAGAGATGTAATAGTACTTCCTGCGCGAGAACTCGCTCTCAAACACCTCGACCAGCATGAGGTACAGCTGCACACCCTCCAGACACATCCAGGCGAACGCAGCCAGGAAGCAGAAGTGGAGAACGCCGGCAATGATGGAGCACACCAGCTGACAGGAACAAACATGCAGACATTACACTCAAATGTAAGAGGTTGTTCAAAGGGATAGAGGGATCTGACTTTTCAGACTTTTCCTTTTATTTTAAAAGCTCAATAAATGGTGACAGTAGCCCAGATTAGTAAGATCTGTACAGGATCAATTAGTGGGTCTATTTAAAGCTGACCCAATCAATATTTTTGATTGGATCTAATGACTACATGTAATGTGAAAGGGGTTGCTTAAGATTTTTTGTATTTCTCAGCTCAATGTTTAGCTGAAGCAGCAGGCAGCTGTTGACAGCAAAGAACCTTTGATAACCAACTGTGCACTACCTGCCTGGAACACAGACAAACAGCTTTAGCTGCCAAAGAGCCAAATATTTCCCTCAGGAGTTTGTAGAGACAAAATCAGAGCTAAAGGAGAGTGAATATTGGCCTTACATTCATCAGGTGTGCAGAAACACTGCAGTGCTCCACATGAATGTTAATGTTACTGGGTTTCTGCTGGGCGTGTAGAAAGGCTTACACCTTTATAAGGTGATAGAGTGGCAATGTTTAAATGTATTTATATCACCACTAGTTCTCAGAAATGACATTACAGTATATATGTAAATATATGTTTGGTACCATTTTTAGTGTTAGACATTTTTACTATTATTAGCTTAGCTAAGCTAATAATAGTAAAAAAAAACTGTATACATAAAATCATCAATACAATGGTCCTTAGAATCCACACTGTGAAACAAAGCTTAATTCAAAGCCATATCTTTTTATTTTAAGTTTTACTAAAGATGCAAAAGTTTTCAAAGACCTAAATAATGCAGTGTATATTAGGTAATGTATGGAATATTTGTATATGGTAAAATAGTGAAGCTTTAGAAACCCTTCCCCCCCAAATACATCCCGAGTTTGAACATTTTACTCAGAGTCAGCATCATAGATTCATTGAAGTGTTAGAACTAAAGATAGAGTATTTATATGTGGAATTTAAATATAATATGGATTGTATGCTAACCTAACAGCCACTGAATGTACCTTTGGCTCTGTCATGTTGATGCCCACGAGGTAGACGAGCTCGCCGATGAACAGGTTGAGGCAGAGGTTTTTGTGGATGGTGTTGCGGTCGCTTTGTAGACCTCTGAAGAAGCAGAATGTGAAGAGGCTGATGGCAAGGCAGACGAGAGACACAGCGATACCCATCCGGGTGATAACAGTGAGCAGAAGATCATGGACGCTTCCTTCCCCCTAAAGAGAAAGAGACACATTGTCTGAGAACAGAAGCAGGTTTTGCATGCTGTGTTCCTCCTGTTCAAAAACCCCATTAAAATGTCTCTTTCTAAGATTTGGTGCAAAATCCAGTCCCTGTGAGTTAGACAAAATATGTAGATTTCTTTCAAAGTTACAGTCTTTCAGTGTGGTAACTATGTTTCACTGTTGCAATGGAGATAGTATTACAAAAACAGTTAATTCTGTACAAAAAAGACATAACTTTAGAAGATATGCACTCAATTTGAGCAACTCAGACACCGTTGGTGTCTTATATTAGATCCAGCGACCCTAATCCTTTACCCTGATCCTACCTGATGACATTTGGCACTAAAAGAATGAACATGCTTTGATCACATGATGGCCATGTGGCAGAAAGCATCAGTTTTAAAAACGACCACAAAAACCACGTGATTGAACGTCCACATGTTGGTTCTCCTTTTTGAGGTGAAATCATACATTTTAAACTGAGCCTGTTTCAAGATGGGCAGCAAGCAAATGTGAAAATAGCAGACCTGACCATACAATTGCCACTGAAGGACATGGTGGCCCGAAAGTGAGGCAATTCCTCCTGTGATATCCGTAATTTTATTGAGGGCAGGAGTTGCAGTTGAGGTGATGTGCAGGGAATTGGTGTGAGGCTAAGCCTTTCCTCAGGGCTCTGGTTTCGAGCTGTGGTTAAGGTTGAGGTTAAGACAGATGACAGGGACAGAGTTCATGAAATGGGACGTATTATTAAAAGAACCACAAACTTATCCTTCACATTTATTACTGGCTAGGTCCCCGCCACACATGCTATTTATCATGTAATTGGATTGTAATTGCATTTCTCTACCAAATGGATCCTACACCACTTCAAGCGGGGTGGAAACACAAGTTAAATCTGAGGTTATACTGCGCCTTATGATTCTCAGGAACATATGCATGGAGGAATAATAGACACGGACCATAGGTAAAATATAATTACCTCTGATAATGGTATGGCTCTTCCTATCCTGATCCACAATCTCGCTCTTTTAAAGTGACAGCACGCTTCCTATTCCCCACCTCCTCCCCCACCCTTACCTTCTCCTCCAGCAATAATCTAATTATCTCCACTGAAATGGCATTCTTGTTCTTCGCCGTGTGCAAAAATCTGTCAGCGAGACGGAAGAACAACAAACTGAGACAGAAAAATAGACCCTGCAAACCACAAGGAGAGGGCCACTTACCACATTTCCCCGATGAGCCATGAGGATGGCGAAGTTGGTCAAGTGACTGCAGGAGCAAGTGGTGTGGCTCTTATTGGTTTCCAGCAGTTTACAGCCCTGAGTGGACCAGTATCCCATCATGCTGCGCTCTGAGTAATTCCAGAAGGAACAATTGGGGTTGTGGTAGTGTATCTTCTACAAAACGCAAACACAGAGAGAGAGAGAGACAGAGAGAGAGAGAGAGAGAGAGAGAGAGAGAGAGAGAGAGTGACGATTAAACATATACTGTATGAACATGCGCTGCAATATGCATGATTGTACACATATATATATCTAGCTGTAAGAAACAGAAAGTCAGTATACCTGATGTGCTAACAAAATTATTTAAATATAATCTATGGTTGGAAGAAAATGATCCAGATAAAGAAATATGTTTATTTGTTGAGATGTTGGAGGTTTTGGCAAATTCCAAGCACAGAAGAAGCATGACTTGCATCTCTACTGTACCTCTACTACAATCACCACCTGTACTGTAACACCGGCATAATATAGATGACTTCTCTTTACTCCAACAGTTTTTCTATAACAATGATCCATCAAAAGGATTCATTCGCCCTTCACTTCAACAGTTTGTGCAGCTGTTTCGGCTCTACAGTGTGGTCTGGGTGAGTCCCAGGAGAAGGCTTACATCCAGGTGCTCCAGTGTGAAGATCACGGGGTCTGCCACAAACACACGGCTGGACTCCTTGGTGATAGAAGCCGACAGGATGTGGGAGTTGACGGTGAGGGAGATGTTGCGTTTGCTCAGGTCCCCCATTCCCCTCAGTGTGGCGTTCTCGGTGCTGAGGAACTGACCCAGGTGTTTGTAGAGAACGAATACCAGCTTCGCCACACCTGCAACCGGCAATAAAACAATCATCAGACATATACAGCAGCATGAATCACAAAAAAAGGATTGATTTTGCAGTCATGGGCAAAATATTAAAGAAATACTTTCAGATTTTGGGAACAACTTGTCATAACAATGATTCAATGTTTTATTTCTCACCATTTTTGCTGTTGACCTTGACCGTGTTGGAGGAAAGCCGAAGAGACGCTCCACCCTTGCTTGTCTGAGGAAACCTGAAGTCTTGCACCTGACCGTCGGTGCTTAACACATACACATCCAACACTGAGAGATGGTAGAGCGTGAGGGGAATGAGAAAGAGATAGAAAAAGAGATAGAAAAAGAGGGATGTATTACTCATTGGGAATAATCTCAAAAAGCGATATGTGGTGTTTAACAGAGCTCCCCTAATTCTAAGCGGGGTGTGTGTAAAGACTCAAGGTTCATTGTACCAGTAACATCATCTTATATTATTGTCCAGACCCCGTAGAGTGTCATTTACTTAAAGGACCATGTCGCTAAGCTGTTAGTTGGCATTGTAAAAGCCTCCGAGGCAGGAACTAAAAGATAAAATGACAACAAGGGCAGTGATAGAGGATGAGCAAATGCAAGCATGCAGCCTACTGCAGCATGAATGTCAAATATTCATAGGATCAAAAATATCATTGAGATTTTACTTTTACTTTTTTCTCCCCTGTGGGTTCAGATAACTCTGGGCTCGACAAGCAAATCTCTGAAAATCCTCCAAATTCCAGCAGCCCCTCTCTCCGGCATGCCAGCTGCCGGGTGGTGTTCCCTTTGATGTGTGAAATTACTGAGGGGTCAGGAGGACACACGTATCAGCACACTCCCTCCCATCAGAAACGGCCTCACTTCCTCAGATAGATGGCTTCTGACAGTCGGAGATGAGGAATTGTCTCTGGTTGCACCCCTCCTCAGTGTAGTTTCTACTTCTCTTTCCCTCCCCTCTTCTTGCCCTTGTTGCATGCCTCGAGGTGCCGTTTTTTTTTTCTTTCTTCGACAAACTGCTAATTAGGAGCAACAATAATTTTCCCATTTTTTTCCAAATCTTCAAAGAAGGTTAGGTAAGCTGCTCTCGGAAATTGTGTGTTTCTTCATATGGCTGTTTTCATGTTTCTCTGCTGGAATATTATCTCTAATATGCAGATAAGCATGAGCTTGAGAAGCTCATAAAAACTGCCTGATGCGGTGATTAAGTGTCCAATATACAGCATATTACACAATGTATTAATCAGTGCTTTTGGAAGAGACACAGCAACTAGTCCTTATCAGCTTAGCTAACTACCATTTAATGGGAAAGGCTTGGAGAGAACTGATAGAGTGCCGTGTGAATGGAACAATGCTATTCAAATGGTTTCTTTGTTTCCCCCCAGAGGTCTGGACAGTTTATCTTTCAGCACACAGTCAATGAGGTGACTTTACTATGCAAAGCAAAAATATTAAAAATCAATGAGGTATAAGACAAAAGGGTGAGTAGGAGACCATATCCATAGCAACTAAGAGCTATGAGTATAAGTATGACAGTCTACACAAAACAGCCTTAAATGAATGAGACCATGTTGCTAATAAACTGCCTGTCAGGGCATATTTTCTTGTTGTTTTGGATACATCTAGTGTTTGTATGTCAGTGAAATATTGCCCTATTAAAAATAATATTCTCCTTTGGGAATAGCAAAAAAAAACAACCCTGAAGACAATTTTACCACACAGTTTGAAACACTTTTAAAGAGATTGATCACGGCCCAAACATAATAAATAAGGATTAGCATGACAATTGTGACTGACAGACATTTTCCTGTTATTTTTTAGTTTTATAGATGTTGGAGAAGGACTTACTGATATTCTCTGCGGGTACTTTAACTATCGCTGGCTCGATCAGGTTTTCAGCAAGGACAAATGCCCCTTCCTCAAGGGTATCCAGTAGCATGGTGGCGGCGTGCGATTGTTCCGTGGAATTCATGTCTTTCCAGGATTTCAGAGCTTCCGGCCTCAGGAGGTTGTCAACAGTGTCCACGATTGCCTGTATCCATGGAGACAAGTGAAATGTCAGCTCGCTGTTTCCTCCGATCATAACTTCAGTTTAATAACAAAGAACAGGATCGGGCAGCAAATAACAGAAAGGGCATGCATGGCTAACAGTGACAGCAGCAACAAGGACTGACACTGAAATATCAACATCACTCTGACTGAGGGTTCAAGGAAGACAAGGGTAACTAAAATAATAATAATGATGATAAAAAATGCAGTATGTTTTATTTAATATTCTGTTTATGAATAAAAGGCTTAATCAAAGGAAACCTCTTTTGGACCACTTTCTTTATCGAATAATGTAAAAATGCTTGAGGGGATGTAAAATACAAACCAAATGTTTTGCTTTTCTCTTTATTAAATGAAGCTGCCTACAAAGCTTCTTTCTCAGTTCTTTATTTTTAAGAAGGTATATTCCCAACAAGTACCACCATAAATCACAGTGCTATTTCCCTAACCGGATCCGCCCATAATGGCCTTGAACACTTTTCTCCTGGAGGAAAGTGGGCATTATCATGTAATCCATGTCCAGAGTGGCAGTTTGAGTCAAGATGGGGGAACATTTCTGCTTGTTTTCAATGGCAATCCTTTCATTTCCTGCTTTATGATAAGCAGTAAGTCAGCAAAACATTCCACCAAACCCACACAAGTATCATATGTTGATAAAACAGGAGTTTCCTTTGACCCTGGAAGAGTTCATGACTCCTGCCTGACACAACAGCCCCGACCTCAATTTCCCAAATCCCACCAAACACAGACAGTTTTACAAAGATTCTTAATCTAGCTCAACCCCTGGTATAAATCAGAGTGACAATTTAACCATAGGTGCCATTAACCACAGCAAGGCCCACCACAATAACGGTAATTAACCACAACAAGCCCTGCTCACTGTACCAATTAGTCACAGCTGTGATTATCCAAAACACTAATTGACCACAGACAGGATTATCCGTTTGCCTGAAATAACAAGAAAAGAAATCAACCAAAGTCTGCACCACTATATGATTAACCGCAACATTTACCCACTGAGATCATATTAAACACGGCCATGACTGTTTCCAGACGCGGGGCTCTCAGCGTGTCTTAATATCTCGTCCAGAGCACAGAAATCAATCTCTATGGCCCTGACCTTGCAGGCCACTGGAAGCCTGTGAGCTGTGACTATGATGGGAGTAAGTGTCCATGTGTCCGTGTGTGTGTGTGTGCGCAGGAGAGAGAACAGTGGCTATTATAGGGTAGGAGCCATTACAAGAGACAGACACTAACCTCCCTCGGTGAGCTATCCTCAAAGGAGCCATGAAACCGAAAGGGGGAATAAAATCTTGTCTCTAATTTGTGAAGCACCGGAAGAATCGGTGTATGGACTGACTCCTCTTTAATTCTCGCCTTGGTGGAGGTCACTTTGCAAATCACAGGGGCGCTACCTGAGGAGCTACCATAACTCGCTATAGATAGTGAAATGAAATGAGCTCGTCTAACAAGCCATCCCTGTCTAAGGGCTACAACCTATTATGAACATAACAGTTTCACAAGAACTAGCAGTAAAGCTAGCAGATCTGTGAGGCTGAACTTGAAGGCTTTTCTTTTAGCTAAATGCTAACATTAGCCTTAAAACTATTACTATTATGATGCAACGTTTGCCAGGTGTAAAGTTCAGCGCTTAGTGGGATAGCAGGTTAACATTGATAATTAGAACTGCACACAAGGTTAAAATGAGGCAGATGGTACATTTAGCAATTTGGACAAATTCAAATTGAGTTTAGGGGATCACCAAAGTTAGGGCAATTCATCCTTAGGGGGGACGTGAATGTCTAAATGTTATGCAAATCCATCAGATAGCTGTTGAGACATTTTTCTTAAAGGGTAACCTACACATCTGTTTACAGGTCTTGAGATGATGTTTGTGGTTCAGCTGCCTTGATTTTGATATATTCTTCAAACTGTCTAACATAAGTCTCACAAGGAGAGTCCAATGCTAAACCCCTGTCTTTTTAAACCACAAATTCCAACCTCATGGGGCCTCAACATGAAAAGCGAGGGGATCAACAAAGTCATTAGGATTCATTCTCTGGGCATCATGAATGTCTGTAGAAAAATGTCCTGGCAATCCATTCTACGGTTATAGAGATCTTTCATTCTGGATCAAAGTGGTCTAGGCCTAGAGATAGACTGGCCGACAAGACCTTCCATAGAGCTATGCTGCTAGCACTGCGAAAAATATATTCGTAGGGAAATGTAAGGCCTTTTTCTCTCAGTAAAATAAGACCCTCAAACTTTTAGGGGCCCCCATGAGCCACTGACAGAAACAAAATCTGTTCATTTGTATAATGCCATGCAAGGCATCTTCTCCCCAGTGTTTACACCATGCTTTCAGCAGAACCTAAACGAGGGAATATTTTTCAGTACAGCAGAGGAAAAACGTCTAGGCGAAAGACTAAAACTTCGAATTGAACACAAACATATTAATGGGCTCAGAAATTAATCTCACAGATAGCACACGGCTGCACCGGGTGGAGGAGATTTTTTTTGTGTTATGGGTACAAGGGAGACTAGAAATTGTACATTATAAGCAAGTGAAAATTGAGCACACTGCCACTTTGATCACACTTCTGGCTGACAGGGAGGTGCAATTACGACCGTGGGAAGGCAATTATTCACACAATGTATGAAGAGTCGACAAGAGAGATAAAAAGAGTGGGGGATGAGGAAAAGGAGGACAAATAAAAAAAGAAGGAAAGATTTACAAGTGATAGCACGCAGAGGAGGGGAAACAGGACAAAGACGGAGTGATATTGACAGTGGCGTCCTCAGTTGGACAGAATGAAGGGGGAACAGACAACCGAGTCAGAGGAGGAAGCAGCTACATCTTGTACAAGCAGGTCACCAGGCACAAACTGTAACAAGACAATCAAGGACATGGAGACAGACACTGCTGCATGCTGTTGGTAAGGCATTAGGGATCGGGGTACCAAAGCAACACGGAAAGCCTGCAGTAGTAGTTATACCTTCATGTACGCCCTGCATGTCTTCTCTCTTTTTTGAAGCTTTTCCACAAAACAAGAGGATCAAGCACAAAAGACAGATTGTAGAAAGAGGTGGTAAGAACACAGGAAGCATTAAGTCATGCCACTTACCATAACATACAGAAGTAATGAAAAGAAGAAAAGGCACAGGTCTAAAAACTACAACCTTGAAATGCCCCGACGGCTATAAATGTTTTCCGGGGAATTCTAAATATGAATATGTATATTAGTGAGGCGAAGGGATGAGAAATGCACAGCTGTGTAGGGAAAATGCTGAGACTAGATTCTGATGCTCCCAATTAGTGATGCTTTAAAATAAATGGAAAGATAAAATATGTGTGATGAGGCCATTTGTATTTCATGGCATGGAGATAGATTACTTTATATTAAAACCCTTTGTTTGTATCTTGGGATTAAATAAATCTCCATCTTCTACCTAATTGAGTCCAACCGAAGAAAATCACATACAGTGGCTTTCACACAGAATTGGAAAACAAAGAGATAACATTTTATTATATATTACAACCTTCACATAATAAACACCTCCTGGAAACACTCACACAGGAAAATAGTTCTTCAACCGAAACAAGGTTGCTGACATTTTCACCACCATTTACCACTTGTTGCTTTGCGGGAAAGGGCTGCATGACACGAAAAGGACCATATCATTGTTTAAAGTGGACCCATCATGCTATATTTGAAACATATATTGTAGGGCCATACCTATACAAAACATGTCTGTGAAAGTTTTTCAAAATACCAAACAGTTCACCCATTGTAGCCATCCCTCATACTGCTCAAACCCCTCTTTTGAAGCCCTGTTAGAGAAACGCGGATCTTGGGTCCTTAGCTTAAAAAAGAGAAAATAAGAGGAGGCGGAGCTAATGCCTGATCAGAATTCTACCGGAGATAAAGTTAAATTCTGCTGTGATAAAACGCCATCCTGTTTAAACCACGTCAAGGATTATTTCTGAAATAGTATGGAGCTCAAATGCTTTTTCTCTTGCAGGTTTATAACAAAGTGAGTTCTTTTTCTATTTCCTGCTTTTTAAAAACACGTGCTCTACACAGTACAGGTTAGCTCTGAGTGTTAGCGAGGCTTGCTAATGTAAACAAAGACGAGATTACGTCCAAAACACGTCAGGCATTGTTTCTGATAGCAACCTTCGATGGGTCCGCTGCAGATTTGACGTCAGTTCGGATGGAATCTGTATCCGCTCGTTGTACACCCGTTTTTAAAAGATTTGGGTACGGAGGAAAAGAGAGAAGGTTTTATTTTCTGATGCTGCCTGAGTTCCCCGACGCACCGGGGACACATATGTATAAAAGACATCACAAAGTGCATTTTCTATGATAGGTCCCCTTTAAGCTACTTCAGTACAAATCATGAACGTGTGATTTGTCGTTAACACAACAAAACTTGCTAATGTCCTTTAACTGTTGTCAATGTTGCTTGTCATCAGTCAATCACAAGCCTGAGTTTTTTATTTTGATGTACACCTCAGTTGGAAACCTGTTCTGATCTTCAAAAACAATGTAGGTGTCTTGAACATAAAGCCACAAAACAGGGGCATCATTCTGGTGCAAATAACCTTGTTTACAGAGCAACTGATGTCTAGAAAGTCTGAATAACAATGTAATTTTTCAATCTGTCACTCATCTCTCCATGGGACTGCCTGCAGCTGAGAGCTGTAAGTACGTCTTGGGCCTACTCCTTTCCTGACGAGCGAGGAAGCAGTTCCACACTTGTCAGCAATGAAGAGTTATTCTTTGTGTTGTAAGGGGGCTCATGGCCATTAGCTTCTTTAAGGTAAAACTGCCAGGTGAGCCTGGGTTTCCAAAGCCGGTAATTACTAGGGAGCTGTAGAGGAATGAGATCCCCTCAGGGCTAGACCTGCCTTCCTAGCCCCCTCACCCAAGACTCTGCGTGTCCATGAATGTGTGTGAGTGCATGCATGTGTTGTGTGTGTATTAGTAGGTGTCCTGCTAATGACGTCCTGAATCATGCTGACAGAGTTGGGGGGAAAGGGAGACAGAGCCAATGCGAGACATGAATTTCACAGTACCTTGTTGAAGCTGCGCCCAGCTGAGTCTTTCTCGCTGGGTCTGAGCTCCTGCAGCTGAGCATCCAGGATATCCACGAGCTGCTCCATCAGACGCACCGAGGAGCTGACGTCTCCGGCAAACACCGGGCCCTGTGTGTGCCGTGCCAGCTCATTGGCTAAATTAGCAGCATTTTCGCCACTCCGAATCTAAAAACAGCAACAAGGGAAAACAGGCGGGTGTCAGAGAAGCAGGCCTGAGATGCTTCTGCAAGCTGAAGCTGAAATAATGTATCCCGCATACACCCGGAGTGTCACAACCCATTGCTTGTTCAGGAGGAAAAAAAGTAACTGTGTGCAGGCTGAATATAAACACAATGAAGCATGTTTATCGCGGAACATAATGGCATGACTCTAACACACAAACTGAAGAAAATAAAATAAAAATCTGAATCAATAAGCTGTCAGTGTTTCCTCATCGGTGATCAGTGTGTTCATGGCTGTTATTTTACAGCCCTCCTGCATGCCTTGACTTAGCTTTGACCCAATTCCTTACTAAATCTATAGAGTATATACCGTATACTTATCTCCATGCTATAAAGCTTTTTGCACTTTGCATACAAGAAATCAATTTACTCTTCCATTTTGTACTGAGAGGGAAATGAAGCAATACATGCAAGCATCAATCAAAATGTGACTTTGGACTTGCACTGCCAATTAAACTTCACAAGGAGAAAGCTAATGCAGCGTTCATGTCATTTCATACAGACAACGGCTACGAGTGACTGAGTGGGAGCAACATGCATGCCACATATCAGTATATCTCCCACTTAGAGAAAATATCATAACAGTTTGTATAATGGCTGCAAAACCACCATATTATATATATATTGATATATAATAATAATTCAATGCCATTTCTAATAGAATCAATACATTCAATCGTACACATTATGTGTCTGCTTTCACTTGAGTATGAGAAAATATCTAACCAAGGCTAATATTTATCTCGTGTCACTACTAGACTATCAATGTATAAAACCACCTCAGAATATTACTGGGCGTTTCTAAATTGGAATAAAGTGTAGGTTTTACCCTTATTCTCAATGTGGCAACATGGCATGTTTGCAGTTAATGGGTTTTCAGACATATCATATTGAAGCTTTAACACAATTTATTTGAGTGTTTTGCATTTGCGAGAAGCTTCTATGTACACACATTGTGTCATAAAACACACTCAAACATTAAGCTGATTTCCTGTGGCTACGGCTTGTTTCTTTAATATGCTATACTTCAAAAACCTATAATTAGTAATTGTGACAATGCCAGCTACCAAAAGCCCTCTCTGAACCTCCTGCAGGTGCAAAGTGTTTTTCAGGTCGAGAGAAATCTCCTCAGAATGCAACATGTTGTGTGTTTGTGTTGCATTACGGTCTGTTCAGACTACTGAAATCATTATCTGTGTGCGTCTTCATTACATTTCTACCTGCATGACTGTTGAACTTCAAAGCAGATGAGTCAGAAAAGAAAGAAGCTCTGGCTCTTTGATTCTCAGATACTGACGGTAGAACATAGCATTTACTCTTGATAGCTAATTTATTTTGCCATCACACTTATAAGCTACACTTTTAAAAAAAAGGCTTTTCATCTTATTTACTCCTGACAACTCTCTGCTAGTATTCGGAAAAATAAAGAAAGCAAACAAAAGGGTCAAAAATTGCCACTAGATGTTTTATTTTTTGGCTTGTAACATGTTTTTTGCTGCTATATTTTGCAACTGACACATTGCTGTTTTACCTTTTGTGCCACTTGAGTCACCCAGTGGGAGGTGCAGTTGCTGAGGTCTGGTCCTTTGGAGCACCAGGCCCCTGCCACAGTGCAGAGGAAGGAGGCGATGCCTGCAGTAACACAGAATAAACACAACAGTTGGAGGGAAGCCAAAACCTTTGCTCAGATGCAGTTCCTCCCGCTGATCCCTCATTCATACAGACTCTCTGGTGCAGGAAACTAACTGTTTAGCAGAAGCAACCACTTCCAAACAATTTGAAAGGGCTGCAGGCTTTGTACAGTCTACAAAAACAGAAAAACACGTAGGAGGCATACTAAAACATTATCAGGTTCCTACATTGCTTGGACAAACCTGGCAAACAAACTGTTATTGAATGTAAACATATTCCAGTATTGTAAACATTGTATATGCCATGCATGTCAAAATATTCCTAATGAACGCCACTTCACTGACAACAGTGACAACATACATTATACAAACTAAGAATCGTTCCCTTTTCACCCCCAAAATCAAAACATTGTCTCTTTTTCACTTTCATCCCACAATAGCCCTGCTTTTTCTGTTGACAGTCATGTCAGTCTCTGAGATGAGGTGTTAAGGTAACTTGTGAGGGATTCCTTTGTGAGCATCATTGTCAACTGAACTGTTACAACAGCACAATGATCCCCTTAATGCTGGCTTCCTATCCTCGCAGGAGAAATGATAATGTGAGAAATAACTAGGAAGACACTGTCTGAATGTAATTAAGACACAATGTAGACATTGGATTTTGGCAGTGCTTTCTAATTAATAACTTCCTAAATGATATCCATTAACTTCATGGTTTCTGTGCTCTGTTAGGAGGGAAATGAGGCAGAGACAGAACAGATAGATCCGCGCACCAAATAGCCCCTGTTTGAGGGATTTTGTTACGCTGTAATAGGGCAATGGGCATTTTTCTCTGTCCCTGTGCTCTTATAGGGTTTCAAAATGACACACAAACAGGAGCAGCTTTACAATTTTTTCAGGGAAGTGACAAGGCTCTAATCATGCTATATTATAGTTTAAAATCTGACATGCCCACTGGGTAAAATGTTGTATACTTAATAAATTGATGCAATGGAAATAACCATATTCTTTTAAGCTTTCTTCCTGATCATTTGTAGGCTGAGAGTGTGATTCTGACACTCTGTTTGAAAAGCTTGATTGTTAATGAAAAAAGAGGGGGAAAAAACGCTTACAGTTTACCAAAACAGAGTGGTAGTAGCGAATAATCAAGATTATTAAAAATAGCTAGACTTGATGTAGATGAAAATATAACAAAAACACGTGAACCTGATTGTACAATCAAATGCTTTTGACCTTTTGCGTTTCCTTATTCTTAGAAAACCATAAAACCATGTAACTAAATTTTTATGTTTTTGTTCACAATACTGTTTCTGTTTCTGAAAATGACAACTAGCATCCTGCAGAGAGAACATCTGGGGGGGGGGAAGGTTTCGAAAATCAAAACAAATATTTTCCCCATTTACTGTTGGGTTTCTTTGGAAGTTTGTCCTTGTCAGATGTGAGGGTCCAAGGACAGAGGGTGTCATATTCATAATTCTGCTACTAGGGCTGAACGATTAATCCAATTTTAAATCGAAATCACGATTTGAAATGATGCGATTATCAAATCGCAAAGCCTGCGATTTTTTTTTAACATTCTTTAATTTTTTTACTATTTTTTTTACCATTTTTTTTTTTTTCTTGTGTGTCAGTCATCCACACCAATCAGAAGTGCTGTGCTGTGCTCCACATGTACCAATGGTTAACCAATCAGAAGTGGCCCATGATAGAAGGTGATAGACAGATTGATCCAATCACCTGCCAAGTATTTTTGAAAGGCCTGCCCTTTCAAAACAAACCATCTGAGTCAGGTTAGTAATGCTCCATCACATGTGTTACATCTATTACAGGGTGAATCTTAAACTGAAGCTTGACTTTAAAGCAACCCAACGGAAGTTTCATGTAAGTTTAGTTCTTTCACTCGTAGCTCGGGCTGCGGGGGTGCTAGAGACGGGAGCATGTTGATACGACCTTCCTAGCCGGAGATATGGCCGCATTTTACAATAAACTTACGTTGGGTCACTTAAAAACAAATATCGCAATTCGAATCGCAATCGCAATATTTGTCAGAAAAATCGCAATTAGATTTTTTCCCAAAATCGTGCAGCCCTACTCTGTACAAACTGTAAAGTCCACTGAGACAAATGTAAAATGTATGATATCGGGCTACATAAATAAACTTTGATTGATTGATATTAGAATTCACTGTAAATGTAATGGTGGGCCTACCTTTGGTCCCTTTAGGACAGGGCCTCTCCACAGTGCTCCCAGTGTGGGTCTGGGGCCAGTCGATGGCTCTCCTCCGGGTGTCCTCACAGAAGCGCCTTGGTGTCGGTGGCAGCTCAGCGACGGTGGGTTCTGCTGTACTTGAGCCACTTTTGTCCTCAAACGGGTCCCTCCCATCTCTTGGATCTGCTCCTACTACAGTGGTGTCGCCCTGCCCCTTCATGGTGGACGCGGCCGTGGTGCTGATGACGGTGGTCTTGCTTATAGATGGCGAGATGGAGAAATCTTCACTGGTTGGCACTGGAGAGAGAAAGGGTGTAGATGCTAGGGCTTGACTCATAAATGTCTTTTTACTTGAGCTGCCATCGTTTCTAGCAATGGAGTACCGTGGCTCGTTGGCACTGAGTTACTGCTGCCCATGATTTCTGGAAATAAAAAGCTTCATGCAGCTTTCACCCGTAACTCCACCTCTTTTTTGTTCCTTCACAAAAAAAAGCAAGGCAAACCTGCCAACACCAAACATCTATCTCTCTCTTGCTATTTTTAGTTTTCACAAGGCCATAAACAAGACAAGCGGTGTTGGTGGGGCATCCTTTGACAAAAGCAGTGATTTCCTTCCAACAGAGTCAGTACCTTGGGCTGATTAAATGTCAACAATGAAGATAAAGCCTGTCTGCATTTTACTTTTTTCTGTCTAGTTTATCTCTATCACTTTAATAAAGCTGCCGTGCTGAAGGAGAACTGCAGTGCTCCAGGCAAAAACATACATCAGCAATAATGTGATTCCACTATATCCAATCCACGCCCACCCTGCGAAGCAAATCTATATGTGAATGTGCACATGCTAGTGTGCAAGTGTGCTTGTGTTTGCTCCATTGCTCAGGTGTGTTTCTGCTTAAGACCACTGCGTCCGCAACAGATGTATAGCCACTGCAAAGAGCCTGGAGATAACTAGGAAATGAGAGCAGGAATAGGAAATCTATCAATTGTATACAGTATGAATAGCCAATAAAAATAAAACATGATGAATGTTTATATGTATCTGGGTATGTGTGTCTATATGGATATGGTAGTCTCCTATATTAATCATTATACGTTTTCAGCCACAACCACCTGATTGTATTTAGAGATAAAAGCAGCTCCTCACAATGAGGTCTGACTTTGTGAAAGGCCCTAAAGTGTTGTCTTCACGTTCCCTTGGTGCTTCTAGGAAAATGCAATATCATGCTATCTGACACTCCATCATCAGACAAATATCTCCATTTCCTGAGAGAGAGCGGTGACAAAGCCCACATTTCACGTTTCACACTAATCAGCCAGTCAGGGGAATCTTTGCTTTTTCATTTCAGTGAAATATCTGAGTTTATTACAAAGCTGATATTTGGCGATGTAGTCAGGAGGCCACGGCAGGGAGGTAGCAGTATTTCTGTGATGCTCACTGTAGGAAGATAAGCTGCAAACCTCCCTGCGGTGCCGGCTGAGTTGTGACATTTCACTCAATGACCTTTACTCCTATCAGGAGCTCTGGCTAATTACCTTACACTCAGTCATTGTGTGTCTGTTATCCACCCGTTCACAGCGCAGCACGGCAGCAAAAGTAACAGCTGACATGTGCGGTTAACTTGGGCAGACTGTCATGAAGTGTTCGGTTAGCCCCCACAGGTTTGAAGGTATCACAATTACTCCCAGGAAACAAGGGAAATTAAGAAACTGGACCGCTGACAATTAGAAATGTCTTGTTATATCTCTTAGTGGACAGGATCACCATTGCCTTTTATTTAGAAGTAATATCAGATAAAAGATTTAATACTTTATTTATATTTTAACATAAATTAGTTGAAAGGAATTTGCCATATAGAAGTACGCTAAAACACTTTTTTCCCTTAACATAACTTGCTATTTAAAAAAGAAAATGTTTCACATATATTATGTATACCCTTTGAAGCTTTTTTATTGACTCAGGAAAAGAGAGATGATTCATGGGCTGACTCTTTTGATTCAATATTCAGGTATAATGCAATACAAGGGCAAGTGTAATTAGGTTTGAGAATATTAAACCTCTCCATACCTGAGCAAACTTCTGCTTCCCACAGGCTGATATGAGCCCTAATATGCATCTGCCTGAAACAACTTTTTTGCGTCAACTGATTAACCTGCTCCTGAAACCATATTGCTCCAACTCCTGAGTCCAAAGCCCTCTGCCACCCACACACACTTGATCACACATTATCATACAGCACAGAGACATGTTCTGTTCAGTGTTTCTTTGTCATTTCTGAAAAAGCTTTTTAATAGCTGTAATTATCATCAGCAATTCAAACAATTCAGAGAAGCTGCAAAAACTTGGATTATTACGTACAATGTAAAGAAAGATATGTGTCCACATCTACATGTTAGTGCTGCAACAAATAACTTTTATCATTTTCAATTAATCCGACCATTATTTTCCTTATAGACTGTGTATAATACAAAGAAAACCTGGCTTTGTTATTTCACTATTTTCTGATATATAAGAGACCAAACAATGAATGTATTATCTGAGATATTTAGCAGAGTAATCTAACATTTATATAATTTTGCAGTCCTAATTCACTTTATCTAAAGAAGATTGTATTTATAAAAAAAAAAAATCATATTTAAACTATTGTTTAGTCATTTCATTCTACTAAACATTAAGTTGTTTTCTAATTTTTCACTGTCAGTCAGATTCATGAATTCATATCGCTTTAATAATAAGGGGTTTTAAGATGGCCACCGAATCATTATTTTTTTTTAATCAAAGACAAGATACAATCTTTGTTGATATTTACAGTCTAGGGTAATCAGAGAGTAATTATGAAGGACATTGAGAATATCACATAAAAAAACATACTCATTTAATATTACATCAAGCAATGTGCTTGTCAGATGTTGAATCATTTGCGGGTTTATTTTGATGTCTCTGCAGCATACGTGCTACAATTTTCTTTTGATTGTGGAGAGCACATTCCCCTCCAGTAAGAGTGCCGTGTCCTCTGATAGCACTCAACCAAGAGAGGGCTGCACCAATTAGCTGCCATTTCTCTCAAGAGGCAGTGAAGTCACTCTTTATGGGCAATCTGACACCAGAGGCATACTGTCGCCATATGCTGAATAATACCTCTTGTAAATAATAGAAGAGTTGGAGATTGAAGATTTGACAAATGGCTGTCACCAAAGTCTAAACCAGAGTGTGTAAAATTAAACAGAGCTTAAAAAAATTAAAACCATTATGCAAGATCATCAATCAAGATATCAGAGATGAAGTAGAATTAGATTCATTACTTTATAGGCCCCCAGAGTAATATAAGTATCTGCGTGAGAGTGAGATGACAAAACAATATTAAACCAGAATCAGATGATCAGAGATGTAGATATTATATTTTGCCTTGCTTGTGCGGCTTACTCTGCAACACTAAAATAGGCTTTCCCTATTTAAAATTACACATACAGTAAAAAGCAGTTAGAATTACAAACGGCAGAATAAATGCATCATAAGCTGCCTAATACCGGCTATTACGGAAGAGCAATGACAAGTCCCAACCAAATCAAGCGGTTTTTAATTGGTTTAACATTTTTAAGATGAATCACATACAAGGCTAATCCACCAAGTACAATGACAAATAGACACTTATAGTTGTAAGGAAAAATCAAATAGGCAGTGCTCAGTCAAAAGAATATCTCTACAGCAGGGTTTGTTTGCACTGAAGAAAAGGCTGAAAGCGATAAATGTGTGCCGCAGTCCTCTTTTCTTGCCCTTGAAAGTTAGCTTTCGTCAAAGCGAGAAGCACCTTATTCAGCTGCATACTTTCTAACCCATATGAAAAGGTGACCAAAATGAAAACGAAAACGTGGTGAATGCACCGTGAACTTGAAATTCAAGAACAAGAATAAGAAAAGGTAGGCATACAGCACGACAAATGTAAGGGTGTAGCCAGCTGCTAGTTAGCTTAGCACATGGACTGGACAACAGAGAGGCAAGATAGCCTGGCTCTGTCCAAAGATAATACAAGTCATTAAGCTCATTTAAGCACCTTTAAAGCTCACACACTTAAATTGTAAGAGTAAAAATGTGATGTTTCCCTTTAAAGGGTTATCATACACCAAATAACCATGATGTTGTGCTAACAAAAACAATCACTTCCAGGTAGCCAGGTATTTCTGTTGTAGTTTGAAACGTAACTTTAACATTTAAAGATATTTAGTTAAACATTGTGGTCCGATCTTTCTGACGTTCCTGCCATTGTTATTGTATGTGCAATGCAGACTTGCTAGCCTATGGAATGAACATATATCCCAAAATGGCCTAGACTTTTGCTTTACCCAAACCAATAGGGTGTTGCCACGCTGTCAGTCCTAATATACCACAATGAGTAAGACATGTGTGCCTCCATGTGTGTGGGGCTTCATATATCTGTATTCATTGTGCATTAAAGCTTGACTCAGTAACAAGACCATCTCAGAGCAGAGGATCCGTGTGCGAGCTACAGTTGGTCTTTTTTGTGTCTTTACCTAGAGCCAGTGTTGGTAATTAATGACAGAGAAACAGGTCCCTGAAGACATGAATTTTACATTAGGCTGTTAAATGCGCTCATGCTGTTCTGCTTCATCCAAACCTACGTGACAGGAGCATACGGCTTGGCATGGACGGTGAAGGACCACAATGCAATTCAGCTGTAGTTTCCTAACCAATGCTGTGGAATATGTCTTGATTTCTGCTTAATGGAAAAACTCAAGGCATCGATAAATTGTTTCAGGGCCTCACTGCTTTTTTGACACTTGTTCTTTAAAGAGCACTAGACGGAAAAAGCTCTGCCGGACATATCCTGTGTCTGTGCAGGGTAATTTATGATGCCTGAAACTGAGTACTGGGGAGCAGCCGAAACAGAGCAGTCACAACTAGATGGTCTGAGTCAGACGAAGGCTCACAATAAAGACCCATGCATGCAGACAGAAAGATATATGTGCAGACAGAAATACACTCGGAGCAAAAACATTTCAAACATCACTGTCGTCTACACATATAATGTCGACTTAAACAATTTTCTGCCATAATCTTGTCGGGGTTGATACAGACTGAGAATAACAAGTAGAGCTATTGCAAATCTCCTGACTCCCTTACCTGAGCCTTTATTCCTGTAACCGAACATCATGCTTCAGAGGTGGAACACAGGCTTAGTGCATGAGACATCTATAAATGTCCTCTGTCTTGACGGCCCACTCGGAAGCGTCGCACAGGGATATACCAAAGTGCATCAAGATGCTCAGCTGGGTTTAGTCACAAAATGGCTGAGCAAAAAAAAACAAAAAAACACACCAGCTTTGTAATGATAGATATCTATCATGTGGCATCCAGGATATGAAATAGTACTTTTGCTTGACATTTCAATTCAGCTCTGAGCCCACTTGTGCTCACTGCTTCCAGATTAAGCTGAGTGGCTAAGCCTTTCGGACAAAGCCATTCATTTTATGCCTCTCGTCTTTAAGGCTTCCGATCAATGCTACCTCAAATACAAATTAATTTTCTCCTCTCTCTCCTTGTTAGTTTGAAATGCTCTCGGCAATTGCCAACTCCCTTGATTGGTTTTTCTGAATTCATTGGACTGAAATCAGTTAATGCTTTTGCACATCACAGAGAATACATTAACGGTGTCCCTTTCAGTTTTGTAACGGCGGCGCTTTGGTGTGCTTTCTATTGGCATGCACCTCATTCAGAAAGACCTCTGAGAAGGTGGACTCTCTAAGTATTGATCATTGCTGTTTTGTGTTCACAATGAATTAACAGAGGTTAGACATTTTCTTTAAATGCGTGTGAATTGTCTGCAACAATAAGCTGAAAGATCAATACGGGTAAAGATCCTAGCTAATCAATTCAACCAGGGCCAGAATTAAGAAACCCAAAGTGTTACAAACACTCTACACAAGGTAAAGAAAGATTCCGCCAAGTTCAACTATTTTCTGCTTTGATCACTTTTCTCAAACTCTCTTAATAGAAACCCCTAACCCTGCCAGCACTTCAGCACCCCTCTAGGATGAGCAATACAGTGAAGGTTGATGCTTCTGACAGAAAAGGACACTGACGCTCGTTGTGTTGCATGAGTTCTACAAAGGAGAGAAATGCAGCGGGTTTGGTGTTCGAAGTAACTTCTCTCTGTGGTCGATGAATCTTAATGGGCACAATTAATTTTCTTTACGCCTCGAGGGCCCCTCAGTTTCAGAGAGAGAGACATTATTTCAGCACCATTAGATTACTCTGCAGAATAGGTTGTTTAATTCAACACCATATCATGGGCAGCAATAAATCTTAATAGCTACACAGTAAAGAAGTTAAAGGTGTAGATCCAGACAAAAAGAAGAAGCTAATAAACAAGAACCAATTATTTTCAAGTGCCATTCAAAAAAGTGTGGCGTGCTGCCGTTGGCCTTGGCGCCATGAGATGCCCGCTCTCCTTCTTGAGCTCACAACATTTAAAAATGTTCCGCACTTAATGATGCACAGTGACAAGTTGTGCTGCAAGGATGCATTTCTGATTGGATCCCAATAACAAAACAGCGAAAGGATACGGGTATTTAGAATAATGAGGGAAATCAACTATCAACGATGTTCTGTTGGGTTCCTTCATTAAACGTGCTGTTCATGAAGCAAGTGGCAACTCTGCGCCTATGTGGCATTTATGTTTACCGAGGCATTACAGTAGCTGAGAGAGCACATTAAACCCTTCATTGAAAATACTCTGTGATGGCCACTTTCCTCCTCTCCCTGAGCCTCTTTTGAGACAAGGAGGGTAATTATGATAATTCACTTGTTAATTACATTTACATACATCAGGACGTGAACAGTTGAGCAGGCAGTTTGCATGCATGGAGAACTCATTAAACTTTGAGTATTTTCATATCTCCTCCAACATACTCTAAATGGAGGCTAGGGTTGTTCAGCAGAACAGGCGTAAAGTTGTACCCCCTCCACCCCCACCTCGTGGGTGTCGAGTTATCATGCTGGGGAGATTCCAGGGAACGGCAGGAATACAAACAGACTTGTTGACAAGAGGCCAAAGTTCAGGAGCACACAGCCGCCATTGAGATATCAACGCTAACCCCCCCTTCGGGAGCTCAGGTCAGGACTCAAATTTCCCCCCGGCAACCCCTCCCGAATATCCAGAAGTTAAAATCATAATTTAATCCAGACCAGTGCTCAGGGGCAACATGAGCTTCTAGCGTAACGAGACTTCGGGTCAAGATCCTGATTTCCCCATTTCACACAGGAGACATGGCCCGGCTCTATGGGATAAGGCGGCTGCTGTCAGGCAATTAGGCCCATTACCATCTTAATGCAAGGTCTCTGTCTGATGACACATATGTCACCTCTCAGCACTTCACAGATTAATTTAAGCTCTCTAACCGCCTGACAAGATTCTTCACTGTAATTGATCTCTCTTTTTACAGCTACTCTTGTGCGCTCTTGTGATTCACCATGTGGTACACAACGCACACACACATCGGCCTGGTACTTTAAAATATCATGCTACAATAGGATGGCTATTATCTCCTAATCTATTGTAAAAAAAAAAAAGAAAAGAAAAAAAAGGCTGTGAAGTTGATGAAGTAGCCATGGCAACACAATTTAAAATCCCAAGGCAATGGGAAGAGGATGACCTTGGTCAGACTGTGAACAATACTTCACAAATGTATTCCCGGTATTTCATATTTATATTCACAATGGTTTCGGGTAAAGCCTGAGATTAAAGAATTTGATAAGGTCCAAGCTTCAGCTGGTGAGAGTGCCTCAGCTTGCCTCATGGTAATAAAGAAACGGGTTTCTGAAGAGGCGCAACCCTTCTGGGAGCTATCCCTCATTCCAAGGTGAATTTGTAATTTCTGTCTGCAAATGAGCCCTTTCCCCAAGACTAACACAACCCTTTTTTCTTTATCACACCTGAATTGCATCCAAAATTAAAAGGCAGCCATCTGTGATATGACTAGCTGTAACCAAACAATAGACAAAAGAGAATAATTAAACAGAAAAATGGAGCAGCTCTCACTTTCAGCAGGATCCGGAGGCCCGAAGTCCAAGTCGTAGCGCAAGATGTAAAAGTTATTCCACACGTATAGCTGGTTGTCCCTGGGGTTGTAATCCACAGCAGTGATATACTGGTACTGGTTGGGGAAGAGGATGTCGATGTACTCGCCCTGGCTTATCTTGGTGTTGTAGATGTAATCAATTTGGCTCTTGCTGGCCTCGCTCTCGTTCTCTTCGTAGGTCGAGCGGACCACATGCAGCACGCCGCACACCATGAAGGCGTTGGAGGCCGAGCGCTTGTCGTACGCCGTGTCCCATGTGGCCTCGAAGCGGAGAGTGTACGGGTTCAGCTGGCTCACCACAATGCGCCCATTGTTCTGTTCTGTGGCGTAGATTACCCACAAGCCCCTCTCGTCTACTGCCAGGTCAATGTCCGTCTTGCCACCCCAGCGGTAAGGCGAGGTGTCGTGATAGTTGGCATTGTTAACGATAGCCTCGCCACTTTTGATGCGTGTACGCAGGTCAAACTTGACAATGTTGCGAGTGCGTTCTTTGTTAAAGAAGATGGCGCCATCGTAGGCCACAAAGCCTGTCCCATCAACACGGTGCGGCAGTTTATACGTGGTTGTCTGGCGACCATTTTTGAAGTCTTCCAGAGAGACGTACTCGATGAGCGTGTCAGTGCGGTATGGCGTCCAGGGCATGAAGAAGACTTTATCACCGGCCTGCAGAGGGTCTCTGCACCATGAGCCCGCTTGCTGCTCTGCCTCAAACAGGAAGGTGGCGTCTCCTATGCCTTTCAGAGTCCCGGGACAAATGAAAACTAGTGACAGAGAAGAGAGTAAAACAAAATACAGTAAGGAAAAAGTATTTCAGATAAATGAAACACATTTGACACGCATCATTCTTGCTGCTGTACAACTCAAGTGCAGGATAAGAAAGATCAGGGGTTGTGAATTTGGAGGAATGTTTTAACAAGTGCTTTTGTGCTACTGCTAATGAATAGGGAAAAAAGAAAATAAATGAATGTGTGCGTTAACGTGAACTTGCATCTCAAGCGTCTGCTGCTACATCCTGACAGGGACAAAACAACATAAAATGGGAACAAAAAGGGTAAAAATCCTGCAAATGAAAGACATGGGAAAGGGGAGGAGTAGAGTTCACACTTCCCTTTTTTTGAATACCAGTCTGTCTCTGACGTCCAATGCACATGAACAGCTGGGTATATGGACACACTACACATGCATACTAACATGACTGGGGTCATAAACCAAAATGAAAAGGGAACATACTTCACATCTTGTGATAAGAGTGAACAAAAGGTTGTCAATGGTGGTGGCGGCAGCAAAGCAGAGGTCAAATGAAAGTGGAGTGTTGGGAAATAGATCGAACAACAGTGGTAAAGGATTTTCACTACTTCTGAGGCAAAAGACAGGAGTAATCACTGATGGGTGAGGGAGGCCATGGCAAGGATACAGTTTAGACGATTTTAAATGAATTGGTTCTGGATAAAAAGGAACGGAGTGAATTCTTGTTTTCCTTTCACATTTTTTTTGTATTCTTTGCCAATCTCACTCAGCCATCATTGCTATTTCACATCACGTGCTATGGGTGCAGCAGAAGTTGGGCCAAGCAGGACTATGCCAAATAAGAATATATAACACAATTACTCATTCTTCAAGGGTTCACACAGTGCTAGGCAAGAGTCCCTGGAACAAATCAACACCCAACAGTTGGCGTTTTCTTTCACATTGCGCGAAAAGAATCTACTTTCCATGACCGTGGATGTCATATGAAATTCTGTTTGGAAATGAATTTGTACTCCATGGGTGCAACAAATCCTCCTATGGGTTTAGCATTTGACAGTAGAGGCAATCAGGAGGGGGAGGAGACGTGAGGGGAGCTGTACTCAACACCACAGAACAAGGAGTCAGAGGGGGAAGGGGGGGACCAGACCACTCATTTACCTTTTTGCTCCACTTCTATTTCAGGCATTGGAAAAGAAAGCAAAAAAAGAGTGCAAAAGGGAGAGAAAGGTTATCACGAGTCAACTACCAGGTACAAAGAGAAGAATTAGCTGGAGGATATGACCATGAGATGAACTGCAGGGCTGTTTTGGGAAAAAGAACTAGCGGAAAAAAAGAGTTTGTTAGTGAAACAGCCTCTCATCCTAGGATATAAAAACAGACAAGTTATGGCTGGAGACAAGCTATGTGCAATGATTTCCAGCGCATTAAACTTCTCATTCCTACTGTCTTTAACTGCCAACAAAATACTGCATTGGCCGATGTTAAAGCAGAACAAATTCCTTTAAAGATGCTTCTCCTAAGAGGTCATATTTAGATGGATAACATTCTTAGTCAAACATCACAGGAGTTATCATTGGCAACGATTGACTGAGGGTGGAATTTGTTCAAACTTTATAAACATAAATTAAAACTCGATTCCATATTTGCTCGCCCACACGCGTAACACATGACACGGTGCTAATGTTACAGACCAAACTCTTAAATGAGCCAAGGAGACAGCACATGAGATGACTGATGAGCAGTCGGCCTAATATGGAGTTTATTTACTGGACTGTTGAAGCTGCTGGTAGAGGAGGAAAGGCTGGAGACAATATAGTGTGAAAGATTAGAAGTAAAAAAAAAAGAGAGCACAGAGGTTAGTCGGGGGGGGGTGGGGGAGGGGGGGGAATGAGACAGGAGGTGAAAGGGAGGTCTGTTTGAAAGAAGAGAAAAAGAGGTGAATATTTCGGGAAATGTTTACAATTCATAAACTTAACTACTAAGTACTTTCACAGGCAGGAGTGACGCCTAAAGCTGCTTTTATAAACTACTCTAAAACACCCTTTTAAAAGGTAGATTAACTCAAATCAGATACCATAGACAGAGTTTATAATAGTGTTGGATTTAAATAACTCTGCAGTGCATTTAATTATACCATGTTCACAGCGAAACACTTAAGCTGATCAATGACCGAGTACAGGAATTTGGTTACATTTGTAGGATTATTGTCACTTATGCGGTTTCACTTTAGTGGTTTCTGGAGTATGTTTCCACAAGACATTAAGGAACACAAAGTACTAATGTAAGACCTTTAATGTAGCCATTTCTTTGAATAGCCTCCTTTTTCTATTTCAGCTAAAGACACAAAAAAGGCAGTGTTATTAAAGCAATTTCAAATGTGAATTCACCAGATTTCTTCAGTTCCCCCTTATGGTAACTCATCATGCAGATAGTTTTGGTTGTATTTGCTCAGGTTTGGAAATACCTGCCACTCAGGAGTTGGATGTAATTTAGTTTGAGGAGCTCACAGCACTACTGGTACTATTTCTATTCACGATGTAAGTAGAAAGTTGTTTAATCAAAAGTTTTTTATGGATTAACTGCAAAAGAGAATGTTTCTGAAATTATAATTTTTTGCTGTTGACATGTTTTGAAATCTAGGTTTTAATAAATGTAAAACTCAAAACCACAAATTTCATTTACTTTTGAGATGGAAGCAGAAATCTCACACATGGGAATGGGGTTTGTATTCAATCCTAATTCAGTATCCTGAATTATTTCAAATGAAATAAGGTTTAACTTTACCACCTCTAATTAAACTTCTGTACAACTAAAATGTCCATTAATATATGTTACCATTTACACTTTAGTACTACCGTTTTAGTGGTATTAATAAGGTTCAAAACCTTAAAAAACTACCTGAAAAGACATGTTCAATATGTAGAACTATAATATAATAATAACAGTCAGATCCTATTACTTTTACACCTGGTTTTTTATGAGCTGCTTGGCCTAAAAAACAGAGATCCCTTCACAGAACTCAGGGACTTAAATTATTTATTTGATATGTTTAGAAGTTGGTCTTGTTGAACTAAAAAAAAAACATCTGGTCTAGTTGCGATTCTCCATCACAAACAGACTTGAGTTCAAACACTGGCTTGCAGATAGCACATTTACCAGACAACAAACAGAAGTTTCAGATAAGGTATAACAAAATTAACAACAATTAACATAAATAACAAAAGGGTCCAATAAGGGAGTCTTTAGCCCTTGAGCTTAACGAATCTGGGTGCTTTGCCAACCGGGAACCAGATTCAAAAAGGAAGCAGCTATCAAAGCCTGAAGACAGAAATGTCAGAACCTGCCAATTTTAAACCAAAACCATCTGCAAGGCTGAATTCCACTGGAGATAATTGAAGAAGATATATTTTGTTTGTAATTTGGGGGAACTGATCCTTTAAATGACAGCAATGCTTCAATACATCAACTTAATTCATCATTGTTAATGCCAGTCGTCCGGTTGAAGTATCATCTGTAAAACAAACATTGTCTTCCAACCATAGAAACTGTAGTTACAGCACATTTGTCTAGTCTACAGACACTTTAAACACACAATAAGAGTTCAGTATGAGATTTGGATGGCGATACTTACTATAGGGAACACACTCATACTGGACCTCTAAGTACTTGTAGGTGCCAGGGCATGGATCAGGAAAGACATCAGAGCCAGTGACAACCACACACTGCGTACGGTTGTTGCACCTAGAAAAAGAAAAGATTGACCAGAGATTTCATCATGACTACCCACAGCAAGAGTACTCCGCAATGACAACATTAATAACGCAGAGCGGGGAAAAAGTTCAATGTTACAGCTACAAAGATATTGATGAAATCCCAGCCAGGACTGTCACATATGCATTCTAGATTAAACCTTGGCAAACTGAGAGAGGAATGAAAGCATTAAAAAGGAGTGTAAATGGATGTGATAATGAATAAAAGAGTGAGATAGCAGCAGCTAAGGCATGTTAGGAATTAGCAATGGCATTTCCTTTAACAGCATCTTCATATCGCTATTGAAAGGGAAGACATTCATTAAACACACGGGACAGGTGGCGATGACATGTGAGTGGACTGGAATGGTGGCCTCTGGTGAAACGGTGCCCCTCCTTTGCATGTGTGCAACAAACTCGACTTGAATGTGTCCTTTCTATGGAGAGGTTATTTGTCCTCCAGTATGAAATAATGAACCTCCGTAAATCAACACAGTTGTGTGAATTGCAATAGTGTGAGTGTTTGTGTAGGTGTGTGAGTGTTTGTGTGCATATGTTTCTGAGTGCTTTGAAAGCTCAAGTAAAGACGGAGAGGGGGAAAGAAGAACAGCAGAGGACTGAGTTTGTGTAAATACTGTATAGGGTGAAACTGGCTCCACTTCAATCAAGTTCTCTTGAGGCCGAGGGATTGAGAATATTGTCAGCAGTAACAGAGGCAAACAAGAAGAAATTGGCACCAAAGTAGGACATTCAACAATTTGCAAGCCTGAGATAAATATTTCAGAAGGTCAGTAGCAGTCATGCAAGCTGGACATACATTTCAACATTGAGCATGACTTTCAAAGAATCATTAGTAATTCAAGAGGCTTTTTGTTGCTGCAAAATGGGTTTGTGCAGCACAACATGCTCATAGGGCCTTGACTCTGCAATGTCAGCTATGCAGGATGTTAAACTCAAGAATAAAAAGGTAAAAGTATGTACATTAAGCAGAAAAATACTTTGCTTTCAGGCTGCACAGCTATGTATTTTCATTACAAAAGCCTTTGCCTTGAAACTAATGGATTATTAAACATTATATATGAATAAAAAGGCGCAAAGGCCATTATGAAGTTAAGAAATAGCATCATCTCAAACATTACTGACAGCGCCGTGCCGGTTGCACTTAACAGTTTCACTCTCATGGCTTCACTGCAGTGAAAGCTGCTGAAAGGAACAAAGGTCACTGCGTGAAAATGTGATGTGACTGAAGATAGATACAATGAGTTCATCGATTTAATGTAGGTGTTTAAAAGTCTGACTGACACTAGCTACGAATGGTGCAAGCTACACAGGTAACTTTGAGATACTTTAGTTAAGATTAAACATGGAAAGTATAGTTTTAACTAATTTAATGTAATACATTCTTACATATAATAACTATGAAATGGATATATAATAATATTTGATCCACTTCCACCAGCTACACTATTGAATTGTGGCTTGCATGTTGATGCATCGGTGATAATAAGGCAACATTCAAATGTGTATAGTAATATAGTGCTTGAAAGGAGCCATTAATAGTTTAAATATGAAATGTTTAATACTTAAGTGATGTTACTTACAGTAGGTAACACTTTTAATGCAGGGTTTTAACCTGTAATGGAGTATTTTTTGTAATTGTTCTGCTACTTTCAAAACTCACATTAACATATTTGACCATGCTAATGTTCCTCGGTTAAACAATGTTCTGAAAGCCGTAAAGCTGTGCAAACTGCAAGGAGACGGATCATTCTCTGTGAGTGTGTGACTACCAGTGCCTCTTTTCAGTTTATTTTCATTTATATAAAAAAGTATTGATTTCTCAAGGTTAGTAAATTATCTAATACTTCTTCCACCACAGCACATTTTTTAACATTGTGAGAAACCGCAATGGAGTTTTTTTGTGGTGCAATTTTTAGATCCTCTGGAGAAAAGGGAGGTGTTGTTGCTAAGCATTTAGACACGCTTCCTCAGTTTTAAACTGCCGCTGAAATGGCTGCATGTACGGTAATCTCTATTGCACTGAGCTCATGAAGTGTTTGAATCTTCTTTCTTTCAATCTACAAGCTGCTCCTCTGACAAGCGAAAACATGTATTATGTTGGTCTCACTGGGTCAGAGGATATATGGCCATTGGATGAGGTAATGTTAGTCAGCAAAGCAGCTTTATTTAGATGATCTATCATGTATTGTGTTGCTATGTGGGTGTTCTTGAACCTACACTAGTAAAAAAACAGGGTGGAGGCAACAATGTCGACATAAGAAAAAAAGAAAAAGAGAGTTCGGATCACCTCGAATTTACCAGACATCTTTGATGCAACGATCACCTGAATATCAAACAGGCCAGAGGTTTCCATCAGTGCATTTTATACATTGTTCATCCAGTCACTGTTTTTCTGTCTCCAACCAAACGTTTTCCAGCTTTAAGAAAACACTTTCATGTAGATGTTGAAGAAAATCAAGCCATTTCAATCCTGTCAAGTCGCTTTTGTTGTGAAAAACGGTTTGCTGATGAATACTTTTCTCGTAATTTCAAAGCAACAAACTGCCATTCTGTGCAACAGACTTCCCACTGTGTCTATCTTCCCAGTGTTGTTTAATATGTTTGTTTATCTGTCTCTGGTGCTATTGCCTTTTGCTAATCTTCCCCAAAAAGGCAGAGAGCTGTCTTAATGTTTTGCCATTTAAACATCCTCGTTCTTTTAGTTTGCTGCAGACTGAAAGAGGACTGATAAGGGGTCTCCCAAAGCTTTGTGTCTGCTTTAACATGCCCGGTTATCACATCAACCTTAATCATGGTCAGGAGTCCATTTCCTCTGATCTGAAGCATTAGAATCATTCTGGCTTGTGGTGCAGAGTCTTCTCAAAGCCTTTGCTCACACACTGCCTCCAGGGAAACTTCGATGGAGATAAGTTTGGAGTTCAGCAGGCGAGAGTCTACAGATGTGGTGCAGAATGTAGCAGGTTGCACTCAAACCAAGGGGCATGGACACTGTAAGAGAAGAATGCTGGGACTCAGCTGTAGATTTAAAAAAGACTATTCTGTAGTGCTGCACCTCTGGGAGTATGAGTATTCAGAGGTGAATGAAGGAAAAAAACCCAGAGGAGTAAGATGGTGGGCGAAGCTAGCCTAAGGGAGGGGCACTGTAGGACAGAGCAGTGCCTTAGAAGATGAACAGTGCTGGTTACTATTTATGAATAGTTCATCCAGTGCCCTTTAAAAATACACACACCTCTAGGGGTAGGCAGCAGTGGAGTTAAAGTGTTGCTGCGCTGTCGTTTGACGGGAAAACAGCCTCTGTGAGAGGGTAGCCGGGATAAAAGGCATGATGATGGGCACTGCTCACTACCTGAGGCAGAGCCACTTCAATGCAGTACAAGTGTTTGAACAAAGCAAGGCTAGTGTTCCAGATAGGGAATTAAGAGGGTGTTGATGTGACTCGCAGTCTTTCTGAGCTACACTGATTATGACTCAAACAGCAGCAACAACACGCAGCTGGTGTGAAGAGCTCTGCCGCATGGATGTCCATTCTCGACTGTCAGGAATTAATCTGCGCTCCAGTTTTCTGAATTTAAAAATACCACCTACATAATCTAGTCAATGAGGGAATAAAGGAAAAACATTACCAAAAAAAAAGGTGTGAAATGTGGATTTATTGTCCGGTATTTATGTGCGTGCAAAGGAAGGGTGAGAATTTAAGCGTTTCTTTTGTGTGTAGAAACGTTAGTCGCAGAAGGAAAGAGAACGAAAAGAAGTTCATATGTTGCCAGCTCCTGGTTTTGTTTGTGAAATAAGATCCCTCCTCTGCCCAGCGTTTTACCTTTGTGATATAATCTTGTAGGCATCGGGGAGGTAGCAGTTGACGTTCTCCATCTGGAATGGGTCAGCGTCACAGATCTTGTCGTCGGTTCGGCCGTAATTGGCCGTCTCGATCATAATGACATCACTCCCCGGGCAGCGGAGATCGATTGCATATCCTTCACATGAGAGCTCCCTCCTGACCAGCCCGAAAGGCAAGGCAGCACGGCTGAACCCTGACAGAGACACAAAGACAGAGAGGAAACTTTAGGCAAATAATAAAAAACTAATGGGTTGAAAGGATCACTGCTTCAATACAATAAGACCACACATCATGCAGTTAAATCCCCTGGCATAAAATAAATAGGCAACAGCAGTCCAATGTTTACCACAGTTTTAAACAGACGGGCCATTACACGCGATACAGGAATGGAGAAAGACGAAACAATTCATCTCTCCATCTCTCTGTGGTCTTAGATGTTGGCTAAGGCATCAGATCTGTGTCACTGGAGACCAATGGTAACCTCATAAATTCTTGTGCAAACACAAAGGCTACAGAGCATCAGGAAGGCCTCCACCTAGAGAACATCCACCACGGAGCCAAACCTAGCTGGACGGGGAATAGTTTGTTTTACAGTCCTACAAGCCCGCTGATTTGTTTCTTTTTTGCTTTCCTGGCTCTCTCAAGAAAAGATAGAGAAAAAAAAGGCAGAATCCCGGCAGAATGGAGTGTAATACAATCCATTTTACAGTGTCGGGGATCGAAGAGTCTGGAGTCCACACAGTAGGAAAAATCTATACGTGGAACACAACACAGCAGATGGGAGCGCAGCCAAATAGCTATACTTTGGGGGGAAATTAACTATTCAACTCAAATATGTCCTCTTTTTAGAAAATAACAATGAAATAGGTTACTCCTCTGTATGTCATGTCACAAATATGGTAGAACTACAGATATGCAGATTTCCAAAGGAAGAGAAAAGCAAGGAAAAAGCTGAAGAAAGAAAGAAATCCATTATCTGAGGTTAAAATGATCCAGAGTAAAAATGAATGTAAGTGTCTGCAATTCTGACAAAACAATTAGGTAAAATCTAAGTTGAACATGCAAATGTGTTCCATTTAAGAAGTGCAAGCAGAGCGCTACATGAACTGTCAATAATCGCTGTTGTTTGCAGCAATAGCGGGTCCCCGAGGGGGCAGCTACCATTTGTATTTTCTGCACTGCTCTCTCCTAATTAGCCTTCCTTTCAGCCTGTTGCCTTTTCCATTCTCCCATTCGCTCCCGAGCATTGTCATGTAGCAACACTTACCACCTTGGGTTCACTTTGCCCCCTCACTCTAATTATCCTCATGCTTCTGACAGTCAGGGCTTGACGCAATTAGCATTGTTTGAACTGCTTAGAGTTGAAGTGTTTCTGGCTTGAAATTCCTACCCTGAAACCCCCGACCCACATTTCTGCTATAGTCATTTCAGCCTGCTGTCCATGGCTCACTTATAATGATATTCTATGTCCGCCTGCAGATTTCACACTAGCAAATAGACATCTGTGAAACATTGTTCAAAATATAATGTTGGAGTCATCCCATATTAGGGAAAAACTTCTGCACGCACTAGCAGTGGTAGCCCTATAACAAAATATGAAACTAATGGTATAAATTGTCTGGCATTCAGCCACTAGACATTTCATTATAGTGCCATGATCTGTCTAATGGCCAGTAGATTCTGCTTAGCTGGACTGTTTATCACCTCATTAGGAGACGTCAGTGTAGCCGAACCATAAGTGGAGGGCTGTGGGGTCACTCCATCTATTCCAATAGCCACTACAATTACCCAAACCTTTCAGAAAACCTGTCCAGAATGGTGGATGATAAAACACAGAGTGAAATCGCCGGCTTTACTGTGAAAACTAATGATCACCCCGCCTGCTATTCCTCATGGAAGGAGTGACGGGTTTATCACGGCAGCTACAGACAGCACACAGAAAGAATGCATTTCATGGGGTTTTAAAATTCTGAGCGGAGCGAGAGAGACCGTCTTTCGGCTAAAACACTCCTCACACGTGTACAAGCCATCTGCCTTCGTAACCTCCTTTTTCTGGCTGTCCACTGGCAACTCTGCCCATCTATCAGACCACTAAGGCATGATAGCATGCTGCTGTCAACAGAGGCCAAGCGATTGATTGGGCTTGTGCCCTGCCGGCCGCCTCCTCCCTTGCCTGTATAGATCGCTCTGGTCATAGGCTAACACTGCATCAATTAGGGGGAGTATCAAGACTGTACTGGCGGCCTAAAGAACAAATAGCTTCTTCTCTAAACTGCGGATGGTCTCTGCCTCATTAATGACTGTCTTTTCCGCTTGTAATTGGGCAAGTAATGACAAATCTGTCTAAATACTTTAAATATATATAAAAGAAAATGTTTCGCTCTGTAGGACGAGATCCGAATTCGAGGGAATATTCTTTAAGTGGGCTTAACTGTATGTTGCTTAAGATCATAGGCTTTAAGCACAGCTAAGTAAGTGAAGCCTTGGTAAAACAAAGGTTTCTGGATGTAGGTATTTTTTGTCTTGATTTTCATTGTTTAGTCAAGTTTTGTGAGATTTTGGAAAGGCGAGGAAGATTGTTTGTGTGCGCAAATGTCAATGTCTTAGGGAGGTATGAAAAGCTTTTCATCTTGCGTTCTGTGCTTTGTTTGAATGCTAAACTTTGCAGCAGTTGAAGACTGCGACAGAAGGGCAGCAGCTGCAGGGAAAACGGTGGCAAGGAAACTGCAGGACAAAAATCCATGACATGGTCCCGGGTTGTGTGCAAAAAAGAAGAAGAAAGAGAACAGCCTGCTCTCTCCGTGTCTGTACCTTAGATTAACAGTAAAATTACACAATCGGTGAGGGAATTGAAAAATGCTTTATATGACCACTTAGCTAAATTGCCATGGTGACCACTTGAACTTAGCCATAATTGGCTGTGATCCCTACCCCTGGCCTTGTTGACACGAAGCCTTATCATGCATTCTGGTCGGTGAGTGACTGCGAGAAAAGTAACTTTTGAGATTCCTCCCCCTGACCTGCCTGCTAAGACGTCTATTGAGCTCAGGAGAGCAAAGCAGCGGCCCAGGACTGCTTCTCAATATGTTGCATTCTGGGAGTTTCTGTTCTTCTCCAGTTGACAGTCTATAATTCACTAGCGACAATCCCCTCCCTCATAATACATATTTTGTTTTCTATCAACACCCTTGAAATTGGAAGTGGTACTGTGGCTCACATGGATGGATCTGAAACCATCCACAGAGATACACTTGGTGTCTTTAAAACCCTGGAGATGAAGCGAAAAGATAATTGAGGTTTTGGTGTCGATATTGCCATTTGGCAAGTGCAAGCAGCAGACCATAACACACATGTTGAGAAGAGCTTCTTTGCCGCTCTGTGTATTAGCTGTCGCGACTAACCTTTAACCCTGAAAACTCCACCGCGTCGGGATATCAGACAGTGGGAGAAAGAGCTAAAGGAATGTTTGATCAGTCCAAAAGAAAAACTAGGCCACTTTTGGAGGGTAGACGGAGTGGCGAGGGCTTGCACAGACAGAGAGCAAAGGCGTTGTTTGACGCTTGTCATCCTCCATTAAGGCTCCTTTGATTGCCCTTTGTGGTCCTGGAAACGGCAAACAGCTGCATGCAAATGGCCCTGTTTCCCCAAGGCTGGCCCCCATTGTTCTGAGCTTGGGTTTGACAGGGACGCTTTCTCTGCAGCATAAAGGAGAGACTAGCCTTTAGTCAAATAAGAGTGCCCCCACCGTGGTCCCAGCAGGAGTACTTCAAGACTGTTTGTCTTTTTATGTTGTTTTATTCCCGATATTACTGGTAACCAACATCTTAGGAAGAAAGCACAGATCTTAGAGTCAAGCTTTTCTTCCATCAGCAGGGGATGCCTCCGTAATCCAATATCCGGAGGGACAAAATGATCTTACAACATGTTTTGCTCTGTTGGAGATTTTGAATGGGAATTAATAAAGTAGGAAAAAAAGAAAAACATATTTTAATTCTTAGAAATACGTTTTACGGAACAAAGCGTCATCTATGTTTGCCTTTTATTTCCTTTTTGATCACTGGCCAAGGAATACAATTAGCTTTAAAAAAATGTATTCAAGAGGCCATTGCGTTAAACCTTTTAAATATTAAGCAAAACAAAACTACACTTCACTGTCAATGCACATGCCTTTAAACCGACAAACGCATTACTAATTTGGCTTACACTCTACAAAGAACAAAGACAACCCTCAACATTTCCACTCCCTCATTCCTACATGTTTAAGGCATTCACTGTTGCTGCCAAAAATGTGCGACACATATTCACAAATGCAGTACATGACCGCCCGTCAGAAGTGAGAGACACAGAGGACCGAGGTGGGAGATGAGAAAGGAGATTTGGGATTCAAAAAATAACACCTGCTTTTCATATACAGACAACACCCGGAGATCTCCTCATTCTGCCACAACGGCTCATATTTCATTTCAACTGCCAAAATGCGGTGCAACACTGGAAATGTAGTTGGACATATGGCACCATTTCCCATGACACTGTAGTCCTCCTCTAGTCTACCTTGCTGGGAATTGTTTCTAAAGACGATGTCAGACAAGACCACAAACCCCGGGGCTACTCCTGCCTTTCCCAGACAACTGCTATCAGACACTCTTGATTCCGATATAAGTATTCTAAAATAGAAACTGGCAATATAGGAGTCATATAGATGGAGTCCATTTGTGGTGAGATGAAGCGCACTGAGTCCTATCCCTTTTCTCCTTCTGGTGATACATGAATTCACTGTAGCCACTTCACTTTCCAAAGCTTCCATTTGTATTCATTGCCATGGCCTTTTCTCTAATTCATGTTCTGAATGTTTTTTGTGAAAAAAATGACGGAGGACTAAATCACAAGCTCAATTTTGACGCATGTCTCGATGAAGGGTTTTAAGATTGAGGATTTATTATACAGCTGAGGATAAGTGTGATAGACCCTGCGGTTGCCTCTTAACTCCTCAGGTGGGACTATTTAGAGAAAGCTTTACCCTATCACACTAGCTGCAGGCGTGTAATGTTATGCTTTTTTAAGGTTAGTAGCATTAATTTAAAAGGCAAAACCTATTTTTCCGCTTAGGTCTTATTCTCAGAAGTGTGACCATTAGGACTAATGGGTCACGCTAACCTCTCACCTTCCTTGTAAAGATTCAAAAAACGCATACAAGATGTGAACTAATATTAGAGTAGCTGTACAATTCTCCTGAAGCTTTCGATTAAAATTTGATTTACATGAATCCGCTTTAAATAGCTGTTGCCGGAGTCACATTCCCATGATCTCTGGAACAGAGGTGGCGGGTATAAATGAAAATGTGCCTCGAAAATAGATTCGTCAAAATATCCAATTATGAGAGTAAGACCAAGGTTGAAAAATACACCCTTGCAAACCCCTTCAGAAAGTATCCAACAACCTGTCGATGTTCATGAAATATTTGAAATGCACAGAATGTTTTATTTTGATGTCTGGAATTACGACAACTCGCAGAAAATGTTGGGTTATCGCCAAAACTGATTCACAGTCGACACGGCGGATTACTTTGGTTCAACAGAACAGCCGGCTCAGCTGCAGAGAAGACTCCGGATGAAGAATTTCTCCCGAGGGAGTGACAACTAACGAAAAAAGTGGAGGGCTGTAATGACTGTGTCTTAATTTGGCCTCGAGAATCAAGTTTTCCCCTTTCGATTAGTGGGAGGATCCCTGACCCTGTGGGCACACATCAAAGAAAACCAGCAGAAAACAGGGGGGCATCATTACATCACTAACATAATCCTCTAAATGTAATAAGGTTCAGTGCTTAACATAAGTAACACCGACAAGTGACAAAAATAATTCTGTTGCAGAGACGCTGCAAGATGTAATGTCGTCTTTTTTCTGGGTCCATGGACACATCACTCGGATAAAAGCAAAGTATAATTCGACACATTGTATAGTCTACTGAGAGAACAACCCTTTTATAAAAGATACAAATAACTGTCACAGAGGCTAAACATCAAAAAAAATAAAAAATTTGTCTTAGAAGATAACAAAACCTATATGCTCCCGGGGGGGGATCCACTCTGACAGAATTAGTTCATTGCATGTTCAATATCTATCATATCTGTTTTTTGCAGGGGAGTTGATGAAACACTCAGAAAGAGATGAGTTAAAGAAACCCAGCTAAGTGCATCAGGGGTATAGTTTCACAGGTTTGATCTACCCTGAGTGATGCTTAACTCCCCTCAAAGCCCATATGTTACCCTTGCACTTAAACCCCTGCAGGATTTTCCGCTCAAGAAAATGTCTCAGAATAAGTCAGGTGCCTCCCTCAGGGAGCGGATGGAGAGGGGGAGAGAGGAGGAGGATGTGGGTTTGTCTCCATCACATGCTCATGTCTCTGTTCTTGTTTGCTGGGGCAGCGTCTCCCCACATCACCATGCTAATCAACCGTCCTCCACCCAGCTCTGCCCGTACAGAGCCGAGGAGAGGCGGCCTACTGAGTACGTCACATAGACATGGTGTCAGGAGAAACTGCAACTGGAACGCGGATTAAATGAATAATGAGCCACAAACTACAGGGATGACAAGGAACAGCGATCAGGGCCTCTCAGTGATAATGAACAGACAATTCTGATAAGAGAAACAATCTTCATCTTCATGCAGAGCCTGAAGTAGCTTTTAATGCAGTGGTGCTATCACTTTCACTGGGCGCCGCAAATCCATTTTGGTGCTTTAGTGTCTCCAAATGAACCCACTTCAGCCAAAGTGCGTAGCTGAAGTTGTGTTTATGTAGATTAAGTTGCGCAGTGCAATTTAAGAACAGCCCAACACAAGAATGTTTTGTGATTTTATCTTTTTCCCATTCAAATACAAAATAAAATACAACTTATTGCACTTAAGACCGAGTCTGTGCTGCCTTGGATTAATGGATGATTCTTATCAGAAAAGTCTCCAGGACACATCCTGAGCTCCTGCTCGCGATGCTTATCTTGCTGCCGCCGCTTTTCCAGGCTGCATACGCTGCAACAAGACTGGACTTCTGGTCGCAGAAATGTAAAATAAATGTTGCGCTCTAGTTTCAGGATAATAGAGTCGATACATACACTCTAGGGTGACTCTCACGGTCTCAGCTGCAATCTGCAAGGCGAGGGTCACGCAGCAGTGGTAGCCGAGCTAGCATTACCAAGAGCAGGCTGTGGGTTTGATGATTTAGTGTTATGCTTTTTTATTGAATAAACGCCTTTGGCCGTCTCCATAAGGCATGTAAGCCTGGCTTTGCAGGTCAAAGAGGCCCGTCAAGAGTCCCCCATGCACACAAAGACTTTTCTAGCGAACCGTGTATGCACACACATGTGAATGTACATATGGTGCAACAGGGGAAGCCTTTGTGGGATTTGACACAGCTCTGTTTGGAGGCTCTCTGAGATTTACCAGGAAAGTCAGTGAAAAAAAAACATCCAGGCACATTCCTTGGCAATAACCCGCTGCTATCTCTGGAACACTGACCACTTTGATTGGCTTGAGCGTGATGACCTTGCCCCATTCCCTTCCACCAGCATTCCGGTCAATGCGAGCAGAAAACAGAAGCACTGATAAGAGACGCACAGATGGGGAGATCTTGATGACAGACAGTTTCCTGCCCATGGTCTTCGATGAGACCATTGTAGCCGACGCACTCACTGGGGATATACGCTACAAGAGGGGGTCAATACCGATAGTGCAAGGCATACAAAAACCTTCTTTGTGCTTTGCCGATCCCCTGTTTTTTTTCTTGCTGCCTACTTACTCAATTTCCTGCACGGCAGTAGAGGGCTTCCTTATCTTGGACTGTTCATACCTGCACATCGGCTGGTGGCCTTTTGTTTGCAGGTGACCCACCCTTAGGTGACATTTAATTCCTGGACAAAAAGTGTGTGGTCATGCTCTATGGCACAGCCTCTAGCCTGAGGAGATTACTAATACAGTGAAAGCAACAGAGCTGCATTCATGGCCTGTAGCGAGAGCTAGTCGACAGACACAGCGAGAGAGAGACCTAACACACATTATTACACTGGTGTGAATCATACATGACCATAAGCCATGAAAACCGAGTGAAATAAAGGGAAAACCACTGGTGAACCAAAGTGGAAACAGTTTCATCTTATATTCATACACGTGTCCCTCTCCTTCTGTGTTTAAAGAACAGTAACATCAGAGAATCTAATCAGAGCCCTAAAATCACACATGAGTCACAGAAGGCACACAGAAGCACATTTACGGAATCCATCATCATTTATTTTTTTGATTGCCATCCTTTCTCTACTGTCGACACTAGTTTTACCACCAGTCGTTACTGTGTAAATCATTACCAGTAAAAACTCAAATGTAAGACCTGAGCTTTTATGACATTTCTGATACAGAGGAAGGAGGACAGGAAGAGTAGGGCATCATTTTTTTTCTAAATGTTCACACCGAGTAAATATAACTAAGGAATCACTCATTTTCTTTTTGTAATAGCAAGGTTTTTTGTTCTAATGGCTTTTGTGGTTTTTACACTCATAATGTGTCTCAAAACTCAAGGTGTCTTTAACAAATTAATGCTTAAAATGCGCTACAATTTCAGAATAAAACTGCTGGAGTGGCTGTTCTGAAAAACTAAATTTGCAGCCGCAGGTATTTCGTGAAAGTAAAAATCTGCTTTGATTGCCTAAGCACAGTGTCCCTTCTGTGTTAAATGTTATATGACTCCTTTTGTTTTTAAACGTTTGTTAAGCTTGTGCTTTTCCTTTTTTCAAATGAAATTAGTTCTGACATGCCTCCAAGCTATTTAAAAGTATGGGGTAAACATGGACCCACACTGAAATCTAACAGGTTGTTGTTGCCTCCGTAAATACTTTTGTCTTTGTTCCAAACCTGAATTTATAATGTTGGCAAAAACTTCCCCTCACACTAATAAAGGAAAAAGACTCAACAGCTTTCTTGAGAGTAGCCTTTATTTTACACGAAACCCTTCTGCTTCCACTCAAGATTAAATGCATTACGTTGTTTTGACAGCTGAACCCTCCTGTGAAGCAGACTTACACCGAGCAAATCCAAAAGTTTAGACTCTGAGGCAAACTACTTTGTGGTTGTAAGCGGGACTCATCTATTATTTGAATTAGGCTGCCTGGAGAAAAAAACGGCGGACAGCATTTAAGAAAGGAAAGAGTGATTTAGGCATCTGCTCCAATGTTTATACAACTTGTTACCATAAGGGGTGTGAATGGAACGGCTCCAAGATGCTCCGAGCAAGAGAGATTTAAGGCGTGCTTAACAGATGAAATCAAACTGTCAGAAAACTGTTGCTCCTAGTCGAATAAATAAAGTGTTTGTTCATCAGCTGGCTATGCAACAACAGCTTTTACGATCACATCCAAACACATAATAAAAAGCAAGCTTCTCATCTAAAGGGAAAAGAGTGTTGCTCTCACATTCACATATTGGATGGAGACATTTCTTGCTGCTTTGGCTTTACAAAAAACGAACTCAGGAAATCTCTGTTGCAATAAATCTAGGATGACCCTAGCAGGGGTGATATTGTATTTAATTTCCTCTGAGTGAAATACTGATCCTTGAGATTCATCCGTCTTTGGCTCATTTCGGTTTCATATTCTCGCACAACGTTTTCCAGCTCTCCGGTTACTGTTAAAATAGCACATTGTTGTACAATGCTTTACAGAAATACATCTGGTGCGCTGTACATTGACTGAAAAGCTGCATATGGCGAGGCTTGTGGCAAACGCTTACACTACTGTTTTGAAAATAAAAAATGTGATCATTTATCCGTCTCCAAGGGTGCAAAAAAGTCCATTCAATCCAGATGATGAACCCATGCCTTTTTGTCTGAAATATTTCCAGTAGGGCAGAATTTTCATGCAAGACGGATATATCAGATTTTTTTTTACTTCCTCACAGATTGACCAGTCATCTGTGAATCTCCCATGGTTTAGCTGATAATTCACGATCGCCCTGGCATGGACATTCAATATGAATTATAAAATGGCAAGCCAAGCATATCAATGGATGACAGACTGGATGTGTATGGCCCGGGGCCAGAGAGGAGTTAGAGCACAATGGCTTCTCCATTCAGTCAACCCCACCACTGGAAATGCCAGTGTGGCACAAGGGAGGGTCCTTCATCAGCTAAATGTATGGCACTGCTTGAGACAAATGTTGTGCTCAGATGTATTGTTAACCTTTACAACCTTTTGGGGAGAAACACAAGCATGATGGTATGTTCAACCGAGGAATATTTCACAATCCCCCTTAGAGCGAAATGTGCAGTGTGTTATTCAGAGCGGTGCGGGGGAGATTCAAAACTAACAGAAAGAACAGAGCAGATTGTTTTAAAGGAATCTATCCTTTTTTCTTGATGCAAGATTTTTTATTTCTACTGACTTGATTATTTAAAAAACTGAATATTAATGTCCCTCATTCGTTCTCTCAGTCCATACTAAACAAACACTGACTTCTCTGATCCCCATCTCTGCAGATATAACACAAACCACTTAATCTTTTACATTTCCCTTTTGTGCAATATTTAGATATGAAGGCCAAAGTGCCTTCCCTGCTTTTGGCTTTTAAACACATCAATCAACTTAAAGGGTTGACACTAGACTTGCAACCTAATCCTCCCTCAAACCTGGCTTTCTTTACTTTAAACACTCAAATAACAGCTTTTCATTCAGTCACAGCAGATATGTTGCTGTGCAAATGCCCCACCTTTGTGGCTGCTCCCTTTGAATATGGAAGTCTTCTTTCATAATGGCAGACTGGGCGGTCTGAAGCATCTAAAACAAATCTGATATCTGCATGCCCTACTTTACTTTATCAGGAGCATCCATATCTGTTATGCAACATCCCCAGGATGAAGTAAAATGGAGTCCAAAGAAAATGTAGAACTACAAATAGTATATATAAATATAGGGTGAGAATTGTGATGTTTTTCTCTGCTCCATTATACCCAATTAAAAATACTAAAATAGAGTCATTAAGAATTGTAAAAAAGTTCGATAATTTAAAGCCATTTTTGATAATATAAAAAAAGGTATACATTTTCAGGTATGAGCCGACACTGAGTTTAAAAAAAAACAATGCCGGCTACTGAAGTGTTAAAACTGTGATATTATCAGTTATCACAACTGGAGAGTATTTCTTCACAGAAAGAAGAGCAAGGCTTTTCCCTATAGAGAAAATGTTCACTCTGTATTCCCGATTGACTACAGCTAAGAATTGCTTCGTCGATCTGATTGGTTGACGTAGCCCATGTTAGAAGGTAATAGACAGAAGGTTCCTCCAATAGCCTGCCAAGTCTTTTTTTTAATTGCCTTTTCTCAATGACAGCTTCTCAGAACGTTCTGCGTAACAAACCATCTGATGCGTCGGGTGAAGGGTCCAACGTGCCATTGCTGGATTCAAAATAACTTCACACACAAGAAACTCCCGGGAAAGCAAAGCATGAATGCAATCTCTTATTAGTGTTTTCACTGTATTCATCTCAGTGATAACAATGTGAATGTTTCTTCTATTTATTTCCTTTACACCATATCAAAGCTGCCCTTGGAGAACAACATTAGCATTTGGTGTCTTAATTCTGGCAACCAGCTGAATGTTAGGCAAATATTCATTATTTTTGTAGCTCGGTTTTGCTCTCTACCAACTCCTGAGGTATTGTCTCTTAAGATACTAAATTCTCCAATGTGTTCAGCAGCAAATCAAATATGTTGTCTGTATGCTGTTTGATGCTAAGAAGGTAGTGGTCAGAGAGTTTTTAAGAACGTTTTTCGCTAACTGAAGTTTGCCAGAATAGGCCCAACTGGGGTTTATCCTTCCTACTGGCCGTTGAGGTCAATACTAAGAGAGGGAAAACTCACTTTCTTTGAGCTGAGCATTTCATTCAGCGTGAGGAATGTTTTGGGTGAAAGCGATAACCTGATTATACTCTCTCCTGGTGAGGGACAAGAGGTAATTATCAAGTGGAGTTTTGTTGCTGGCACTATGATGGAAGCATAGATCATAAGGATGCAGGCCCTCAGGGCTGGACAGACTGGAAGTGAGTGGCATGTTGATAGAATCAGATATTGTTTTCAGAGGGAGGGACACACACACACACACACACACACACACACACACACACACACACACACACACACACCTTTATTGATGGATGGGCAAATATGCATTCTTAGACCGGAGAGCCCTCGCATCAAGTGAAACCCAAAACCTGAGCGTTCTGCATACCAAGCAGTATTCTTCTTTAAGAAATCCAACAGGACTATTCAATTCTTCAAATGCCTCAGCAATATTATCTATAATTGCTTATCTACAAAAAAATGCATCTCTGCTGGAAAGCTGCTGGGATAGCGGGCTCTATTGCAATATGTCTTTGTTAATAAATTGTACACCATAGCCTAAAATAAAATGGAAAGAGACATCTCTCAGAAGAAAACAGCCAAAGGGAGAAAAAAGGATACATTCAAATTGAATGGGAATCCCCAAAGATACAGTGCTTCAACTATCTATCTGTAATCAATGCTTGGCATACAAGCATGTGATTTTGGGTTACTTTGTTCCCCAGTACAATGGGAATGAAAGAGGGGAACATCTAATGATCATCATTAAGCAGACATACCAACATCAGTGGTTTTGATGGGCATGTAACAGAAGGGTGTGTTTTGTGACAATACTTGTAATTACAGCCAAATGCACTAATCAAAAATGAGGGAAGGAACCAAAAAAGAGCCTTGGGATGTCATTGCAGACATTTAAAAACACTGACACATACTTTCCTAGTTTCAGCGTCTGGCACTGAATCAAGTATTGTACTTTTGATGCTTTCAGGTACCCCGACCATCAGAAGGATTTGGTTTAGGCACAAAAAAAAAGGAATACAATACCTCAAAATACCTCTAAGCGTTCTGTTGTATAGCTCACTATGCAAAAAAGGTGCAGCTATGAACAGATATTAATGGGAAGGTCTTTGACACACCATTTGACTGTTGTTCTGAAAGTGAATTCAATGTGACAGTGAATGTGTCCATTAATAAGCAATACTAAAATGAGTTCAGTAAAAGTGTTTGAAACACATTTTTCACTCTTCAAGGGTAAATCCACTGAAGGAGAATAATTATGACATACAAAAAGACATGTGCTAATAAATTCCACACATTCATAGCTGAATAATAAGTGGCTTTTGAAAGAGGTTGACCAGAATACCATTAACACTTTTTGCCACGCAACTCCATGGTTACTCACCTTGTGAACAGTGAAGCAAAAAGGGAAGAAGCAAGAGGCAGCGGAAGACCAGACACCTCCACAATGCAGAGGCCATTGTGCGCTGTATGCAGATGATCCAGGGAGCCTTTTTGCTAATAATAGTGGTTTAATTGGTTGCAGTGGAAAAGCTGAAAGCTGGAGCGATGTCAACGATCAGTAGTTATCAGAGAAGCATCACCAGTCATCTTCCTCATCTGGAAAAAAGAGAGAGGAGAGAACATAAATTTGGAGGTAATGGACTGTTATCATAAGTATCATCACAGCCTTAGGTACCACATTTATTTATTTTGTTTCTGGATTCTGCATGTGTGCATTCCAAGACATCAAATCCGAACCCCCTGAAACAACATTTCTGACTGCTGTTCAAATGAATAGACAAACGCATGTTGGAGAAGTTTTCATATAAATATTAAAACATTTTTCTAAACGATGGCAAGGACGTGAAATAGAGCAGACAGGGTTCCTGGTTCTATTTGCACTTATTCAGATCCCTGGGACGTGTTACAACACAATGTTCACACTGCCTCATTCTCCCAATCTTCCCTGTTCCACCTTCACCATTTACTCCCGTTTCCCCGCAGGAGAAAGCTTGTCGCTCCGGCAACACTTTCTCATAGGACGCCATTAGAGACCCAGTCGCTTTGTGAGCTACTTTTGTCTCCTTCCTTATCAAGGGGTGGCAAAAACAGCCCTTTGTCTGCAAAAGCTGCAAAAGGTTAGAGCCTGAGAGACGGACGAACACACCAGACAGATAAGCTGCCTACTAAAGTCAAACACCGAGGAGGGATGTGTTGTGTCATATGTGAAATGCCACACACACAAACATTGACTCAAATATGCATGCCTGCACACACATATAACCAATGACACACTGCTGAAGATGTGGCACTGATGCAGAGACAGCACACACACAAATATATTGTATCTTGTTTATTTCCATCTTGTTGCCATTCAGCATGTCCCCAATGCACGCACACGCACACGCACACGCACACGCACACACACACACACACACACACACACACACACACACACACACACACACACACACACACACACACACACACACACACACACACACACACACGATCGGTCACTTAGTAGCCGTCTCTATGCAGATGCAAGTTAATGTTTCAAGTGCCTGAATGCTGCTCCTTCAGAGCTACTCGTCTACAAGCCTGATTATTTTATAATGAACCTAAATTTGAGCTGCACAGCAGTCAGCTCTGATCGCTCTCCAGGCCCCACTAATCGCTTGGATATTTTTGGCAACATGGAAACCCACAAAACATGGGAAGCTTTCACATTAGCATACTGAGTAATAATTCAGTCACTATGAGGTATTCTATACATGACCGAAGCCTGGTCATGGGATAATCGGTACAAAAAAAAAAGCCCACCGGATCGGCACCAAGCAGCAGAGTGTTTATTTTCATTTGAGATCACCTTGGTCGAGCAGTTGTACAGCACAGTCGGTGCCAAGGGAACATACATACAGCTAACTTATAATTTATCAGTCAAACGTGGGTGGTTTTCATAGCTTTTGTGGTTATATTTATCTTCCAGTTGTTTATATGCCAGTGGCACCGAACCAGCTTGCCAGCCCTCCTGCAACACTTCTAATAAGGCTGCTAACACTCTCAGGTCTTCTTACAGAACTGTCACCAGTTTAATATTGGGCAGAAAACCAAATCTCCAGAGACTTGTGACTTCTTCCTCAGCCATTTATCTTCTGCAAATATGAGGCCTGGGGCCACGGGTAACCATAATAGTGGTTGACAGGAGGAGATTGGAAACTGATGGGGGGGACATCCCCCTGCCCTTCTGGCCTGCTGGGCATGCTGAGCAACTCAGCCCCTCCAGACACCAGGGGGCGAGAGCCTGCCGGCCTCTCGCATGCAGACCTGCCCTCTCCACCCCGGGGTTCTTTCTCCCAATCGGCTGTCTCCCTGCTGAGTTACATGTCTCCTTTCTCCCTTAAGCTGGTAGAGAACACAGCCCTGCTCATCTTCCCAAAAACTGTTTTGTTTGGTGGGATTTCTGCACTGAATGGCTCTGGACGTGAGATAAAGGGATTAGGCGATTAACATTTAGATGCTCTACACAGGAGGGATCCAACATGGCGGCGTAGAAAACTGACGCAGAAACCAGGTCCTCCACAAACTCCTGCTCTTTACTCCTATGTTTCTTTTAAGCTCGGGACAACTTTCTTTGCAATTTGAGATTAAGGTATACTACTAAACTGGAAAAGCTAAAAAAAAAAAACAGAGATGAAGGACGGATGAAAATAACTGAAACGCCTACCAATAGCACTAGCACTGTGAGGCTAACAATGAAGTACCACCGACATGGTTTCTTGATCAAATGGAAAAGGGGTTTGACAAATTCAAACTCTGATGGACCACAAGCTGAAGACTTTAACCATTTCTGTAGAAACACTTGTCAATGAAAATCGAGCTCTTGGGTGTTTGGTAAAATAAATTGAAGAAAAGCAGGCTAACCACACAGATAGTCTCGACTTCTTGGCCTCGCTGACTATAAAAAACCAACAGAAGAAGAAATTAGCGGACTAAAAGAAAACCCTTTTTACAGGTATGGCCGAAAAGATCTCAAGGACCAATATTCCCTTTCAGTGGACCTCAATGTGTCACCAACTGGGAGGTGCCTTTTAACTTAATCATGACTTTCTGCTTAAAGAGGTTGGGAGGGACTTGGACAGATGGATGCATTTTCCAATATACCTGATCGGATGAGTTTATCAAGATTACCTAAATGGCTTTCCTTATTTTAAACCCTTCCCATTTCTGTACATCAGATTTTATTATTTTTAATTAGAGAGAATGATACGTACATTTATCTTTTTAAATGAACATTCTTTATAAACACATATTAGCATGGAGCTTCCTGATTTTCAGCAGTGTTGCTCAGTTAAGGACATTATGGCTCTGGCAGACAGAATTAGCCAACCGTCCTGCATGGAAACGTACGGAGCAGTGCAACTCATTAGACGTGCCACATATTCAGACACATCTCAAAGGTGTTGGAGGTAGGGGTAGGCGGGACCAATAAATAACGTGTTTAAAAAAAGATCCTCTACACAAGCACTGACAGTCTTATCATGATCTTACATCAGGGGACAGGGGAGGGCGGCTGTGGGGGGCTCAGAAGTTCTCAAGCAGAAAATGATTGGTAAGTGAGGCATCGTTAACCCCTCTGAGATGGTGCTAAGGAATTATCTATGACAACCCCCTCCCCGCCGAAGCTTGAGAATTGAGGTTACTTGTGTCTTGGCCAGCAATTTGCGTATAATGATCATCATGTTCAAGGCAAATAATGTTGAAAGAAAAGAAAATGTTCGCAGTTATGACTAACTGTCACCACCTACACTAAATCTAATGAGCACAAACATTTCATATACACCAGAAGACCACTGACTAAATAAAAGCTATTTATCTTTATATGTGCCATTGGGTCCTCTTCCTAGAAAAATACAAGTACATATTCATATTCCCTCAGGGTTTCTCTCTCTATTAACAGTATGTCTTTCTGGAAACAAGACCCCAAAAAAATCCACCAATGAAATGAAAAATGATAGGCAAACATTCAAGACATCTGTTTTTCTTTTGTCTGCCATGCATACACAGTGGAAACCCAAGGAGAGAAATCTATCATCAGTTAAGATAATGGAGAGAATCACAGTCTGCAGCCAATTTTTCACATCAGCCCGATAGAAATAATAAGCAAGCATTTAAAAGAGGACGGCAAGCAATTAAAACATAATTAAAATAAATGGATAGAAGGAGACAGCCCACATGTCTTCACATGAAATACAAGGCTGTGTGCAACAGCCGGCTGAATGAATGTGAGTTTCCTTTGACAAAGCTTGTGTCTGCCTCACTCAAGCTGGAGAGGCGTCCAGTGAAAGGGAGTGAGAGAAGGGGGGAGTTTGGGAGTTTCTAAGCCGGGAGGGACTAAATGGATGGGAGAAGGAGAGCAGAGGAGGAGAAGAATAGAAGGGGGAGAGAGGAAGGGGCGGTTGGGTCACCCAGAGGATTGACAGCCTGTGAGTATGGCCTGACCTCCTCGGTTCGCCTCCTAGTTTTCTCCACAGGCTTAGTGAAGACAAAAATAAAGCCCAGGAATGTTAATTTATTTTCGATTGTCAATGGCGAGAAGAGAGATAAAGAGTGCATACATACATATCAAATAAGACTGGAACAAAACTAATGCGCAAGTCCAAGTGTAAGCTGAAAACCTACAAGTGAAATAGAGATGTAGAGCAGGATCTAGCCAACACAATGATTCGTCTTCCACTCTTTCAGTAACTGCTAATTTGGAGGACTTTCTGCCCCGCCCACATGCCCTACATTCAGGGTAAAAAAAAAAGGCACACATGTGAGAGGGGAATTTCAAACATCAGAAAATGGTTGATGGGCTAGAAGTGGGAGTTGGGAACTACAGGAACTAAGAAAACACCGCCTCCAGACACTTTTTTTCCCGGTCCTCGGTTCACCCTGATGTTCCCAAGGAACTCTTTAGTCATGACAGTCCTGTCAGCGCTGTGCTTTCATTCCCTGCAGGGACGTGATGTCATTTCCGTGGCTCCATCGGATATGAAGAGAACTTGCCATCAACTGCCAGAAACAAAGATGAGTTGACATGGAGCTCAGTGTACAGAGTGTGTTTTCTCAACACCGCTGATAACATACACTATTGGGACAGGTTGTAAACTCTGGTTTACAGCTGCACATGCAAGAACAATTAGGGGGTCTCAGCTGACAATAAAGGGTCACTATGTTGTAACAAATTACATTTTATAGACCAAATGACTAACCTAAGACAAGTCTACATTTGTTTTAAAGCTGTTCTAACTTTCAAAACCATATCTTTTTTTGATTAAAGTTTTGATTTTTTTTTATGAGAATTTGAAAGCTTCTATGCTTCTCACTTATACACCTTTTTCTGGTTTTCTTAGTCTTTAATTATGATTGAACAAATAAGTTTGAATAAGCTTTGAGTTGTTGATTAAACAATGCAAGCAATGTTTTTTATTTTTATGAGCAATTTATTATGTGAGAATGGTCTGTAAGTGGTTTAAAAAGCTATTTAATTAAAAAACGAATTAAAGAGCAGCAAAACATTCAGCGCAATTATTTGTAATTATTTATGGGTGATCTTTCTGTGAGCAAAGAAACAGGATTAAAGAAGTCAAGAGATATTATATTGCTTTGCTCAATTTAAATTTAAATTTTGCTACATGCTTTGCTTTGAAATCAGCAACTATCAAATAATTAAAATGTTGGATAATCTACAAGGTGTTTTCTCAGTTAATTGTGGGCACTATAACATTTACCAAGAATAAAGAAAATGTCCACAACAGTCCAAGTTTCAAAATTGATTAATTGATTTGTGCAACCTAACGCCAAAATCCAAAAATGTAAAACCAACATTACAACTCATAAGTGGAACAAGAGCAAAGGTCGTAGCCATAAAATGTATTCTTTTTATTTCTGTGTTTAAAGAGGAAAGGAAAAATTATTTATCAAAAAAGTGTCAGAAAGTGTCTTATTAGCATGTTCTCAGTTGTATTGATGAATTGTTTTATAATTTCAGTTTGAGATGAGCTCGAATTATTTTAAGATTTTTTTATATTATTTCTTCCTGTGAGCTAGTGTGTGCTACTTATTTCATCATAATTACAGCTTGCTTCAGAGCCTATACATAATTTATGGGCCAACAGATGTTTATAAGATGCTTAATAGATCATGAAACTTCTTACATCTTCTGTTTAGGTATGGGTCAAAATGACTTCCTGTAATATGAAAAGATGCGAAACTCTAATTCAAAGCACTTCAATTCCAGCTTTTATGTCTTCTTTTGTTTTCAGGATAAAAGGCTCTACATTACAAAGGCGACATATGTAAAGAAAATGCTTTTAAGTTGAAATGTTCTTCAGTGTAGCTTAATAAGCCCAAACAGAATACCCCTGAAAGGTCCAATGCGTTACTGTTTTACTGAGAGAGAGCACAACAGTTGGTGTGTTCAGCAGCTCTCGGCCAAATGATTGAGGCAGTTGATAAGATAGAGTGCCAGCGGGCAGATGGACATAGTGAAACAGAGAGGGGTGAGCAAAGAAGCTTGGTAAAGTGAGGAGAACAAAGAAGACCAAGACTGAACAACCAGGTTAGTGTCAAGCAAAATGGAGAGAGGGCGGTGTGAAGTCTTCAAAAAGGAGCCGTGCGGAGAAGAAAGCACTTATAAAAAGGGGATCTGTCCAGGTTTTGTAGTTGAAAAATCACCCGTCAACTGAATAATTACTATTATCTTTGCCTGCTTCATCCTCCAATAGCAAAAATGACCCAAGAGCTGCAATTTAATATCATGTTCATTAATCCATGATTTAGTTTGACAGTTAATTGATTTATTGCTTTCCAAAGCTTGATTTATTCTAATTGTACAAACCCCTAAAAGGTTCACTTAAGTGTAATTGAATAGACGTTTTTTTTTGCTATTTCACTTCAAGAAGCACTCAAATGATAATCAGACGAGTTTTCAATTGATTGTCCTTTTATTCTTTTAATTTTCTTTTAATAAATCGACAAATAGTTTCAGCTCTGACTGACATGTTTGTAAAAATGACTCATCTTAATAAACTTAAAGAAAGTGCTTGCTGGATAAATGTTTTATAGTAAGAACCTCATTATAGGATTCAGAAAATGTTTCAAAGGTTACTTGGGCTTATTGAGTTCATACATATTCTGCAATAGGCTGAATTACAAATTAGAAAATGCGTGGGTGGAGAAAAGGAGTGAAATGTCTTTTTCATTCTCCAGTAATTTGGCACAGGTTACCCTGAGCTCAGTAGCCAATCCTGCTTGGCATTGAAATGAATAGGCTGACCTCAGAGCAGTTGGTTAAACAGTAGGGTCACCGGAGAGGAGCGCAGAGCAGCTCGACTCTGACATGGAAAAGAGAGGGTTCGCCTTTTCAAATCAGTCTCTTAATAAATGCACTGACAGCCTCACTTCTCACCTCCTCCACACATAATTCTAGCACTCCCCACACTAACACACCCACACACACACACTGCTCACCTCCAGCTCTGTCCAATGTTCAAAACACATTTTTACAAGAGAAACCGTGATTGACCCCACCAGTATCACCCCCCACCTAAACTCACAAAACACTCAAAACAAATTCATTCACTCCTTCAACACATTTCCAGCAGGTGATGTGTTGATGTTCACACCTTCTGGGGGGAAATGCATTGATTCCTTGTAAAATATGTTACACACTGTAGCCCCATTCAGACTGGATTAGTTTTCAGCAAAATGTACATTTAGTGACTGCTAATCCATAACATGTGTGATGTTAATGAACAACATACATGCGAGGAGAAATGTGTTGAATTGGCTTACAGTGTTACAGAACCCTATTCATGTGCTGGCAACACAACACAAATGTATCATACTAATAAAATGTATTTTACGCGACCAACATAAAACTTGTTTAAACAATTACATTCAATCAGACAGAAAAAGGAGAAGAAATGTTGCATCTGGAATAGTCAGCCGAATGTGCAGAGCCCCTCTCTCCTCAAAATGAAATGACATTATTTCCAAACTATCTCAGGGTTGTCATTTCAGATAGGCCTAGCTGAGGGTTGGAGGTTATTCTGGAGGTCCCAAATTTAGCTGGCCGTTGAAATCCGCACAACTTCCTGACATGGCAAGATTCGGATGGGACTAAAATGTACAGACATGCTCCAATTTTTCGATTACTCTCCCTTCCTCCCTCCCCGTAAAACTAATCCTATCCCAAATGGGGCTTACAAGAAACTGGTACAATGACAAAGTGGCATGTTTGTTGCCAAAAGCAAAAAGCTGTTTCTTTTTTTACCAAAAAAATATATATGCAAATTGAGCAAACACCTTTTATCCCTGAAGGGAGTGAGTAGTTGGTGGTGTAACCGAAAAATTAACTCTGAATTGTATGCTAATTAGCTGATGTGGTTTCAAAAGTGGGTGAGGGGCAGAATAAGTCAGAGATGCTTTGTTCTAAATACTTCTATCACGCTAGTAAATAGTACATTATTTTGAAATTGTTTTTTGAGGTTGCCAACGAAATTGTATCCTTTTTTCTTTTTCAATTATAGGAAAATTCCCACCTCATTAATACTCTAAAGTCATTAAAAATCACATTTAGATTTTTTAGAGACTTTATTTGACAGAATTGAAAACAAAATATCAGTAGCTCTATTGATATTTCTCAGTCATAATTCAGAAAAAAATCATGCTGAGTCTTGTGTTACATTATTGAAAATTGGATCTCTGGGCTCACCGAAATTGCAATTATTTTTTTTTCTATTTATTTTATAGGCCAAACAATTAATCAAGAAAATATTCAAATGTAAAAAAAAGAAAATGTTAGTCTACTTAGATAGATGGATGTTTAATAATTTTTCTGAATTTTTTATAATATTAACAGGGGAAAACGGAAACATAATATAGATATATGTTTTATTTTTGCAGAATATTCTCCAGTCTTAAATAGTGTCCTCCTTTTAGGCTGATGAGTAACCGCTGCCTAAAGAGTTTAACAGGCTTTTTTCATTTAATCCATACTGAGCAAAACAAACTTTAAAAAGTTTAACACTTGAATTATCTTTGCATAACACTTGTGGAGTACTACAATTACCTCCAATCTGCCCATACGAGCAACTCCATTCCCTCCTTCAGCAACACAGCTGTTGTGTTACGTAGTGAGGCTTTATTTTTAATCAGAAGAACATTAACTGTTAATCAGAAATGTTATATCACTCCAACAAGCTGTTAATTTTCTCCAGACGTCCTGATGTACACATCATGCTCAGTGCATCTTATTGATTTAGAAGCCATTTCAAGTTATATGGTTCCTTTTAGCTGGAAAATACTTTAATGTAGTGAGGATGACAACTTCATGGCTCACTTCACGTTCACTGACACATCTATCCCCCTGGTTTCATCTCCTCCTGTTGTAGATTCATTGTAAAGTTAAAGGTTTTGCCCAACTAAAAGCACATTTGGTTCCCAAATCCAGTCTGCTTTGCATTACCTCTGCATGTTCAGCACATGGGCTGCTTTAGTACTCTGCACGTTTTGTGTGGTCCCTTTTCATTCAGCGTCGTTAGTGACTGACACACATTCATTTGCCTTCATTCAGGGCTGTAATATGCACTCAGGAGCAAACTGACATTATTGAATTGTTGCTTGAGTTTAACAGTTGTACACAAAGTAATAAAGGGACATTTTGTTGAAGAAAGTAAGCAAAAGTGTGAAGTGTGTGATGATAAAAACAAGCAGAGGCACACATTCCTCAAAGAGGGCTGAACTACATTTCACGTTATCAATCACAATTCAACAAAACAACAAACCCTCTAAAATGATATCTAATCTAATAATCTAGATTAAAGGATATCTGTTGTTTTTCCCTGTTTCATTGCAAACTGAATATTTTTGGGATTGTTGGACAGCTGGTCACACAAACAAGCTTTTTAATTAAGAAAATAATTACCAATTCAATAGGAGGAAAACATTATCATTATCTGCAGCCCTGGCATTTTTCTAAATGATCATTACTGCAATACTAAACCAAAAATGTCCGCTTCTCATTGTATTACTTTTTCAATTAGAACTTGGTTAAAACTGTTTAAATGGTCATAATATTGAAAGACAAAATTATCCACAATGATAGTAAGTAAAGTCCATATAATATTACCTAATATTCAAGACCTACTTTACACACGGCACTCAAACAAGACATTACAAACCCCTACAATGTGGCATAAAAGGGATAATGGGCTTATAGAGGAAGAAAAAGAATAAAATCAATGTGGAAAAGCTAATATAGTGAGTAAAAGATGTTAACATATAAATATCAAGAGCGTTAGAAGATGCTGTGACTGCGTTCCCTACAAGAGTTGAAGTGTGTAATTTTCTTGGGGAAGTAAAGTCTCTGCTGAAAGAGGTGGAAATCTGCTCCACAGTCAGCACTGCAGGATTTCCCTTGATGTTAAACACTGTTTAGATCTGCTGACGGGGGAATTTGATTAAATTCAAGAAACCACTGCAAAGCACGGTGCTGCTACAGTAGTCCTGTAAAATTGTCTCGCACACCTTGGCCATACACAACGGTGTGGAGTAATAGTCAGTCCTAATGAGTCCCACGAGACGGCTGCCAATGCTATTATAGACTCACCACCGTGTTTTACAGTCAACCGTTTTCTCTGCATGTAATCTCATCAGAATGCGGATGAATGTGAAAGAAACGATGAACATCATCTTGTGCTTTTATACTTTTGTTTATGACCGGTAACACAATGCATGTTGGCGTCTTGGCCCTGGACAAAAGTGTTTTCTAAAGGGCATCTTCAAAATCAATACCTGCTCTGTAAAGGCAGAGATATTCAGTGGGAGATGTTTTATTGTGTTTACCAGTTAAGTGTCTGTTCTTAGCAAACACTGAAAGTCGCCATAAATACTTTCTTTATTTAAACTTTCCTGTAGTTATTTGAATCAGAAGTTAATGACATTTGCATTCATCCGTATCTTCCTTGTTATTACTTTTCAGCTCTGTTTCTGGTCTCTACTAACTCTTAAGGACAATATCTGCCTTTTTACCGGCTGACCGTTCCACTGTGTTATCCAGTTACTCACTTAGTTTGCTGCACATGGCATGTGGCACTGGGCAGGCAGTAGGGATGTCCCGATCACCTTTTTTTGCTCCTGATCCGATTCCAATCATTTGATTTTGACAATTTGCCGATACCGATTTTTCCCGATCCGATCTTTATGCATTGCATTAAGAGAAAAAAAAAAAAAAGCATTCAAGTTGTCCCTTAAGGTTATTTTTTTATTTAAATTAGATATTCTATCCAACATGGATATAGCTTCTTTCTTTCACAGCAGCATTGGATCAGTTCAGTTGTGCAGCTTTGGATCAAAACAAAATAAAGCTTATCAGTACTCGTTAGCTTACTGCTACAATTAGACACTGCGCCATGCCCACTCTGTTGCCAGATTTGAGAGAAATAAGCAACCAGGTCTATGAAAACAAGCCCCAAANTGTCCTGCAGCTGACCACGCCCCCCTGCAAAGGAGGGGGCCGAGTTACGAGCGTCATGTTACCATGCTGTTACCATGCCACGGCAACCTCTCATTCCCCAGGGGAATGAGAGGTTGCCGTGGCATGGTAACAGCATGGTAACATGACGCTCGTAACTCGGCCCCCTCCTTTGCAGGGGGGCGTGGTCAGCTGCAGGACATGCAAAGACAGGGGTGGAGGAGAGCAAAATAGAGCGAAATGAGGCATGGCTAAAATGCATGATCTGTTTGGTATTTTGAAAAAGCAACCATGTACATATTTGAGGTTCTTAAAGGTGGGGTAGGTCATTTTGGAGAAACCAGCTCGAGTGCGCTAGAATTTGAAAATACACAGCCGGAAAAAATCTGCCACTTCCTTACAGAGCCCCTCCTCCAACACACACGAACGCGCACATGACCAATGAGGGCACGAGATAAGTTTGTGCACAGATGGAAGGCTGACAGGCAGGTAGGCCATCCAGTTATTTTAGCCGGGCCGGCTCAAATGATTGGTCGTGCTTTTTACAGTACTACGGCTTCCAGAGATGACATGCTTTTATGGATTTTTTGTCAAAGCACTTCAGATATTCATTACTATCGGGATGTTAAGAGCATTCCATGGAATATAACATTAAAAAGTGTATCTCGAGCCGGTTTCTCAAACTTACCTACCCCACCTTTAAGTATTTCTTCCATACCAGTTTATACTTCCACTCCATTACAGAAAAGGGAATATCATACTCTTTAGTCCAATAATACTTGACGACATATAAGAGCTTATAGAATACGATCCTTTGTTATTGATTGAACAACCAAACTCGATATACAATTGGTTTGTGTATTAAATTGTATTTTCCTACTTATGATTATTATAATTTTTTATTGAGTATTTTCATTTGATTTCTTTAAATACTTGATGTTCATTGACTGATTATACTTACATCCTTTTACTAATAAAGCACATAAAGGTAGGACTTTAACCTGTAGTGGAGAATTTAATCAGTGTGATATTAGTGCTTTTACTTAAGTCAGAGGCCTGAGTACCTCCTACCCCCGCTGTCAGCTTCAGAAAACTGATGCCTTTCTAAGTGCTGTCTGTTAACCCTGATGTGCGTCTGTTTTGACAGGTCAATGTCATCTTCCTGATGGTGACGATGTTCAAGATGGTGAAGCACTCCACCTCCATGAAACCCGACTCGACCAGGCTGGGGGGGATCAGGTGAGCGCTGACCACTGGGAGATTAGGTGGCCACACTGTGGTATGCTTGCTCTAAATGTGTGTGTGTGTGTGTGTGTGTGTGTGTGTGTGTGTGTGTGTGTGTGTGTGTGTGTGTGTGTGTGTGTGTTTTGAGTGGGGGTAATATGAACCATTACTGCTTTTGCCTCCCGCCTGGAATCTCAAAAGCCGCATTTGACCAACACACTTATTTGATTTCTTCTTCTCTTAAACCCGACCGGACCAACATTTTTCCCTTTCAGATTTTATTTGCCTCCGTTAAGGGGCTGCCTTCATTTTATCATTTCACTATTTGCACTATGCAGGGTTATATTGCCTTTTTTTCTTTCTTCATAACTGCATTTCTGGCCTTTCTGTATCTTTTTGCTCCTCTGCTGGCATACTTAACAAATTCCTTGAAAAACAGATTCAGAGACACCAAGTACAGATTTAACGATGGTGAAAACGGAAAAGAAGAAGTCTCCCACCTCCATATTTCCCCTTTAAGTGTGCTGCATTTGCTCGATAAAAATACAGATCCCTGTCCATTTCTTTGCCTGGATTATTGTTCAACAATGTGTTTGAGGGCAGGCCAAAATATGTTATGTGGGCGCTTATTTTTTTTAATAGCCGCTCTGATTTTGGTCCAAAACACAGAAAAAGAGGCATTGGATTGGCTTTAAGGTTTGTTTTTGGCACACAGAAAGCCCACATCTAGGAATGTTGGATATCACACGTTATCTTAAGAAGTCAAAACTCATTACCTATCATTAATTAGGGCCTTTCTCAAATCCGCTATTTATTTTTGTTTTTTTTCACATATAGTAACTCGCAAAAATAGGAAGGAAATAATTGGTTGCACTTGGTTTGATAACTCAGAATATTTTATTTCATTCTTGCTTTAAAAGCACCAAATTCTGGACAGCAGATCTAATGAGCCATCACTCTCATTATTTGTGTGGATCTTCTCACAGTGACATGTTGTTGTTCCATTTCTTTCGTTTCTCTGCCGTATCTCTCATGGCTCACTTCTCTCTGGTGTATCAATAACGAATAGGCATCTTTATTGAAGCTGAAGTTATCTGATTTCCTCTAGGCTTTCCTGGAAGCCTCTGAGGAAGAACCTGCTGTGCTTGCATGCTCTTTAGCCAACAATTCCAAGAAAGGACCAAGGAAATACTTTTTGACTCGGTGTCAAATAAGAAATGCACATTCATTCCAAAACGTAGTATCAGCATTTACACACCATGCAGCCACTGCAGCAACTTGCCCAAAAGCAAAATAGCTTCTGCTTTACTTTTTTAACAAGCTGCTGTCCAGGGTCAGAGGAACGTCAAACCAACATGAAAACTACTGCAACTCTCTACAGTTTCACTCGTTAATATCTCTCTTCTCTTTCTTTTGTAGGTCGTGGGTGTTGGGAGCGTTTGCCCTACTTTGTCTGTTGGGCCTCACCTGGTCCTTTGGCTTGCTCTTCCTCAATGAATCGTCCATTGTGATGGCTTACCTCTTCACTATCTTCAACACTCTGCAAGGGATGTTTATCTTCATCTTCCACTGCCTCCTCCAGAAAAAGGTAAGAATTCAAAGACGGACTATTCTACATAATCATGGAGCCGACTAATCAATTAGTTAATATACAGAAAATGATTTAATCCTCTAATTTCATAATCAATTCATCATTAAAGCTATTCTACTCATTTGATGATTTCCGAATATCTTCGGCCCAGGGTACTTTTCTGACATTTCAAAAAATTAAACGTTTCATTAATTACCAATAAATAATTAACAATACAAAGGATTGCTAGTGGAAGCCTCTCTGAAATAACATGGAACTGCCAAGAATTGCAAATGACTTTCCATATCTCTCTAATCCTTGCTCTGCAGGTGTGGATCTGTAAACATTTAAATTGCGACATTTAGAGATTTTACTTTTCATGATATTTATACATCCTTACCAACTCTTACATCACAGTGCTTCCTCTCTACAACGTTTCCCACGTCGTCACAGTGTTTGCTATCCCTGTCCTTACAGATATAGCCTTTAAACTGCTGTCAGCTGGTTGGCATTTGAGTTGAAGATTTGGGATTTGCATCTCCCATAGGGGGATTGTTGTTTCGCTGTCTGTGTGCTCAGTCTGTGCCCGTCTTTTGCTTCTCTGCAGGTCCGCAAAGAGTACAGCAAATGTTTCCGTCAGTCCCAGTGCTGCGGCGCGCTGCCATCAGAAGGCCCCCACAGCGCAGCCAAGACCGCCACGTCTCGATCCACGGCCCGCTACTCATCTGCAACACAGGTGCATGGACGACCCTGGGAATTAGATAAATTACGGATTAGGCTTTAGAAACACCATGCGTGAAAATGTTTAATGTAGAATCATTCTAGTTAATTATGTCAGTGGAATCTATTTTTTTTAACGTATTTCATGGACTGTCTTTCCTTTTTTTACCTTTCCAAGTGCAGTAATATTATTCAGTTTTTTAATTTAAAGGTTATACTGTTTATTGGCCAGTAAATTGTAGCTAGCAGACAGACATTTACACTAATTATGTGACTGTCTGTGTTTCCTGTAGATATTTAATTGCTCTTTTTACGGCACTGTTAGTGTACAGTTTTATTATTATGCTGCTGTGTTTATTGTATTTCTGTAACTCTGGCTCAACAATTTCCTTCGGGATAAATAAAGTCTTATCTTATCTCTTATCTTAGAAAGCATTTTTCTTCTTTTTTTTTACAATCATTTCTTTTTTTAAATTTATTTTAACCATGACCTTCTGGAACAGAAAGAAACCTAAAGGATTTTGTCTTAAATTTGAATTTGACACACTGGTCTCTCGTCTTTTTTATTGTCACCATATCATAAGGCAGGGGGTTATTTTAATCCTATATACAAGTATAGGGGCTCAACACCCACGTAGCTGCTCCATCCTCCACCAGAAGCCTTCAATAAGAGCAGCACGATGTTGAATCCCTGATCAATGACTGCTTTTCTCTGTTCACAGAGCCGCATCAGGCGGATGTGGAACGACACGGTGAGAAAGCAGTCGGAGTCATCCTTTATCTCAGGAGACATAAACAGCACCTCCACGCTCAACCAGGGTAAGCAAGCGTTTCTTCCACTGCCACCAAAAGACATATTCACTTTGTGATCCGAGTTCACAATAAACACTTCAATGGAGCTTACACCGCTCTGCAGCAGCTGTGAAAAGTGGCAGATGAAACCCTGTTTTAATGTTGAATTTCTCTTAGTGCTTAGCAACTGAAAAAAAAAACCGCATTTAATGCTTCCTGTGTACTAAAGTTCACAGCATTTTTCCAACACTTTCCTGCTTGGTTGGATCATGTAAAAGGCGAGGAGCTGTGACAGAAATGGCGTGATATTTGTGAGGCACTGATGAGAACTTGAGTTCAAATCTCAGCGAATCTTGCTTAGCAGCATCCTCCCTGACTCATCTTCACTTGAGAGTGATTGTCGGGATGGGGGCAGAAGTGGGGGAGATGATCAATGTCAGGCTGAGGTCAGAGAAGGTTTTGGGAGAGATCCCAGCATCTCAGGCTGCAGAATGTGCCCTTGCAGATTTGGCTGTAGTTATGAATTAATTTCAATTTTCTTTTCTTTTTTAAACACATGCCAGTACAACGTTTCTCAGCAATCCATCCAAATAACTGAGACTAGTTATACCATTTCTGAGGATTTCCAAAAGCATGATCAGGATGATAGGAACACTGTATTATTTATGGCGGGCCCCTTAGACATGTTTTGTCTAGTTTCTTGACTGGATGAGTTTGTTTAGATAGATTTGTTTCACATAAACACTGGAGATGATTGTGTTGCCATGCTTTGGTCAACACTTGTCGCGATAATATTGTTTGTCAGTTAAATCAGCTGACTGTTTATATAATGTCTTGCTATGAGACACGTTTCTATGGCTGCTTTGTGTTCATAATAGAACGCAGACATATTGTAGGTTATAAATCTTATGTGATGTCAGATTTTGGACAGCGAATGTCAGTGTTTGTTTATGTCGACAGCTACCCAGCGCACCACCACAGACCATGAAGTACAATACCTCCAGCTCTTTTTCCTCAACTGTTTTTTTCCTTCTCTCTCTCCTGTTATTTCAGGGATGACTGGCAACTACCTCCTAACTAACCCTCTCCTCCGAACCCACGACACTAACCCTTATAACAACCTGCTGGCAGAAACGGTGGTGTGCAACACCCCCTCTCCACCGGCCTTTCACTCCCCAGGTGCACATCCTCCCTCCACTTTTATTCTTACATTGATTTGTTTGGATGCATGTGTGTGTTTGTTTTAAGGTAAAATGTTGACTGTTCAAATTCACTTTTTAGGGGACAAAAAGATAATATAATTTGCTAAGCAGCACCTGTAAAGCTAAAAAAAACAACAGATTATATCTTGTTTGTTTAGTTCAGTGATTATTAACTATACCTCTGCTATAGAAAGAAATAAAATAAAATATATAATTTAATTAGAAAATAACAATATAATATACAGTTCCAACTTGATATTTAGCAAATGAGCAAAGAAGACTAAACAGTAAGCTAAAATTGGTTGGCTAACTAAAAGTAGTATGTACATGGTTAAATATACACTTAAAATCTAAACCATCCTAAATATTATCAATTTAATTGTATGAGAATATTTTTTAACAACTTAAAAAACAAATATAGTGAATAGCGTTTTATAAGAGACAGTTAATGAAATATTCAAATGAACACATTTTGAACCTGATGGCTGGTGTTTATAAAGCAGAACAACATCTGATACTGTAGGTCTGTGGGGGTACCACTGGTTTAATGCATCAAATATAAAAATCGAACCCTCCAGTTTACGAAGGGAGTTATGGGCTGGACTATTCTCTGACCAGTTGCTAGGAAACCAGGGGAGACTCAAAGGCATTACTCGTCCCGGTAAATAACACAGTCCACTACATAATCCCTGTAAATCTCCCAAATTATTGTTTTTCCACTTAATATTCTGTACTGATTAAACAAAAAAAGTCTGATAGGCAAGGCTAGGTTCCCCCTCTGGTTCCATTGTTGTGCTAAGCTAACAGGTAGCTTTAGCTTCAGTGGTATTAATCTTCTCTTTGAACTTTCTTCTTCATGTGATTTAGATTTATAAAAATAACAGGAAAAATCTTGAGGTTTGGGCTCTAAAAATGTTTTGAATAATTACCCTAGATTCACTGTTTGTTGTTCTCCATTCACACCTCTGAATTCTCAGAAGTTCTTATCTAAGCACGTTTCCCCTTTGTAAACACAGACGTAGATAAACTCCCGTCAATGCAATCTTTTCTCTATATCTGAGCAGTCAGATGGGAATTCCTCTCAGTTGAATATGAGCTTCACCCGTTGCTCTGAATCGTTTATGCCTTTATCCTTTTCAGATGAAAGATATTTATACATTATATTTATATATGTTTAGAGGGTCTTCAGGTTTCTACGATTTTAATAGATTTAATAAATCATGTCAGTGTATATGGTGACCTAGTTCTTCACTGGCAGAGCAAAAAAAAAAACAATCAAAGAAGAAAAAACAGAAGCTCATGACGCAATGCGGGCAGAGTCGTAGCCCTCAGATATTCCAAGCATTTGATGATAAAAGAGAATATACAAAACAGCAGAATGGCAGAGTGTGTAAGTATAGGAGTTGCCATAATGTATAGCTTGAACCTGCTTTAGCCTTTGCCGTCCTGCTTTGTGCTACGAGCTGGCTTACAGCACAACGAGAGCACTTCACACTCGGAGATACTGAAGCAGGGCTGGGACCAAACAATGTTTGCAAAGAAAATCAAAGACCATTTTTTCTCTGTCTGTGAGCTCAGCAGCAGGCGAGCCGCTCCGATGCTCCAGTCTGTGTGTTGAGACAGCTTGTGCTTTATTGCCCTAAAATGTTTACCTGCTTAATCATTGTAGTAATTACATTTTAACATTGGAGCACCAGAGACAGATAAAAAGTGTTGATATTTAATTAGCACGTTATTTTGAACGTCAGTATAAATAAACATCGTCTCTGCCTGTAGAACCACTTCTCCCCCTGAGGCAAACCGCTGCACTTAGCTGTGTTTTACAGAAGAGCGTCAGGAAGCAGTGACAAACAGGATAAAACAATATAACATATGGAAACTAGTTTGAGGAGAGCAGGCAGCAGCATGACACGCAAATGTCAAAACCTGGTGTGAAGATCACCAACCAAGTATGAAATAAGCGGTGAGAGACTGTCAAGTTTAACATAAGCTTTCTCAAAATTCTGCCTGCTATAGTCATTACATTTAGCTCCTGGAAAGGATGAGCGTGTCTTCTATTATAAGTGTATTAATGCTAAGTAATGCTCTGCAGATGTTCATCCGATGCAGTAAAATCAGTAAGGAGAACATCTTGGATGAATCGCTGCTGGAACAGTTCCCAGAGTGCAGCTGTCGCCGCGTCCAGTTGAATTCTGTTCACATCATTTCCCCCTCTCCCGGTAGACAGTACCTGTCTGCAATAAAATCACTGCCTGCACATAAAAAAATGCAAATTTGAAGGCGGGTCTTTTTGGAGAGGTGTCTAATAACCTTCCAATTTCCCCTTTTTTGCACTTTTGCTCTCTGTGCTCATTTGACTCTTTTTAGAAATGTCTTTGGTTTCGTTTTTAAAGCAGTTTTCCTCAGTTGGTACCATGCTTATACAGTTTACCCTGTGACGAGCTTAGTCATCGGGCTGCACAAAAGAGGACGTGTGTGTGTGTGTGTGTGTGTGTGTGTGTGTGTGTGTGTGTGTGTGTGTGTGTGTGTGTGTGTGTGTGGTTCACAACAACAAACAAAGTGGCATTCAAAGAACTACTTTCAGGAAATGTTCCTTTCTTTCACTGTAGACGTTTAAAGAAAAAACTGTGCTTGCTGCTGAACCCTTTCACCTGCTGAGTCCAGGATTCAGTTGTCCTTGATTTGTCCTTTAGCTCTTTCAAACCGATTAACACATAATTTTGCTGTCATTCTCCATCCACCTACAAACATTTCAGCAATGCATCATGTGAGCTAAATTATAGTTAATAGCAAGGACACAAGGTTTTGGATTGACTGAATCCAGGCTGGATGTTACAAGCTTTCCACTTTGGTCTTATTTCTCTGATTTTGTTGTTTCTGCTGCAATTGAAAAAAAGCATCTGTTTTACTTTTTTTGCACATCAGCTGTTCTTAGGCCAGATAGCCTGAGCAGACACACTTGATGTGAGTGTTGGCAAAGTGAGTCATTGCACCGTGCCTGTCTGTCGTGGTGTGTTGGGGGTTGTTGCTGTGCTTGTGGGGCCCCGGTGCGGAGAGGTGGCTCGCCATCTATGTTGGACATTACTCTTTTGTCTTGCCTTTTTTTAAACAGGTTGAATGTTTTATTCATTGCTTATTTCACAACACTGCCCCATCAGCTTGTATTCATTTATTTATTTTACTCTCATTCTATCCTTTTTGCTTTTTTTCGTATGGTGCTGTGTTGTCAACCTGGTCATGTGCTACTTTTTGCTGTACTGTATTTTTAAAGTTTTAATTCACCCTTTGTTCTAATTTCTCCAATATTGTTCAGGATAATCTCTTAGATTGGCTTTAATGATATTCAGCCATAATGAGGATGGACATTGTAGAGAGCTGATTGGGTTCTCCTTTGAATTTTCAAAGCTTTTAATATTTGCATAAAAATGAAATTAACCCAGAGATCAAAGAGCAAAAGAGTGAAGTGTCCTGAGCAGTATCAAGTTGTATGTGGATGGTGTAGTAGACACTGTTTAGTTACACAAAAAAGGGAAAAATCTCATCTCACACATTCGTTTTGCCTTTATTTGCAGGACAGCACTCTCTGAGCAACAGCAGGGACATCAGTGCCATGGACACCCTCCCCCTCAATGGCAATTTCAACAACAGCTACTCCCTGCGCGGCGATGACTATGAGACTGTGGGCGTCAGAGCCACGGGTGACCTGGGGGGTCTCCACCTTGACGATGCCGCCTTCGAGAAGATGATTATATCTGAGATTGTCCACAACAACCTAAGGCCCCGTGGGGCCCCAAAAGGCCGCGACACCCCAAGGGAGCAGGACAGAGCCTTGCCTCCGCAGACCAGGGTGACAGTGGACCGAGGTGGGGGTGACAGCGGCAGCGAGGATGACGCCATCGTGGCAGATCACGCCGAGGCATCACCCCCCCAGATAGGAAGTGGACGAGGAGGCCACGCCACCCTGGAGCTGCTCCTGCACCCCCACCACAAGGAGGTGTTGGAGGCCCCTCTTCTGCCCCAGAGGACTCACTCTCTGCTCTACAGCGCCCAGAAGGCCCCCAGGCGCCTGGAGGGGCCGGGCGGCAATGGCTCTGAGACTGTTACTGCATTGGAGGACATGGGCTCCCACTCACCCAACAATAACAGAGACTCCCTTTACACCAGCATGCCAAACTTGAGAGACACACCCTCGCCCTCAGCTTCGCCGTACCCCCCTGAGGAGGAAGAGGAGCTCTCCCCCTCACCTCGAAGCGAGAGCGAGGACGCGTATCACAAAAGCATGCCTGAACTCGGTGATGCGCCGCAGCCCATGTCCTACTACCACATAAACCGAGGCACCAGCGACGGATGCATCCTCCCGCCCAACAATGAAGACTGTGCGCAGGAAGGAGAGGCACCCAGCGACGGACAAATGCAGCTCATTACCAGCCTCTGATTCGGCACTCTTTGTTTGCACAGGTTTGAACAGATGGCTGCTTTTCCATTGATGTCAAGAGAGCTGGCAAGTCTGGCTCCGCACTCCACATGCCCTTTCTCTTAGGACAGGAAGTGAAATGTTGTTGGGTGGGAAAACAAATGAAGAAATGACTTTTGCACACAGATACCATTAACACACAAGACACATTCATCTGAGGCCAGGCAAATGTGGACTGTGAGAGCTCTGCTGTTGGACTAAAGAGGTGCAGAGAATAACACGCTGTCAGAGAAAAGTCTGGCCTTTCTGTTGTACTGTACTGTCGAAGAATAAGGGATTTAAAAAAAATACTCCAAGCAAAGAACTATGAAACTCCTGACATATCCTTTGGGGACTTTGCAGAACCAGGGTCTTTTTAGTCATGAAGTACAGAACTAGAGCTAGTGTGGCTCCACTACACAGTCAAGACTCTAAAGTTAAGAAACCACTAATTCAGACTCAGGCCTTATATTTTCTCTATTGCACATTTAACTGTTGTCAAAGTAACAGCTAAAGAAAATATATTTTGCTGTACCACTAGTGTAAAAAGTCAAAAGAAGAAAGAAGAAAGAAAAACTAAAGAAAAAAAGGCAACCATTCAGTAGTTATGCCCTTTCAATGTCAATAAGATTATTCAGACAAGATTACTCAAAGTCGTGGAAATGTACTTTTTCCTCTCACACTTGACTCATTGACGTATTATGTAAAAAAAAAAAAAAAAAAGTTTTGCCAGATATCAGTCCATATGGAATCATGCTCTCGTATCTGCTTGTGAAGTGCTTTTGCTTTCATGAATGATGAGTTTTTGCCAGTAGTACATTTGTTAACACCGGGCCATGCACAGATTTGGAGTCAATTGGAAACTTGTGTAATTTATTTTACTTGAAAGAAATCGTCAGCTTAAAGACTTATGTTCACATCAATGCGATATTGCAGTTTTTGCGGACTTATTTCCTCCTTCGACACTAATTAATTTATTAACTGAACTATTCAGAAAAAATGGAAAAAAAGAACATGGTTGGAAAGTGTGAAAAGTTGTTGCAGCACTGGTTAGGTTCATTTTATTTCTTTTGTAAGAGCCCATCATCAGCTGATATTTAATTCAACTCCTGTTTGATATCAAATAAATGTGAATTTTTTCTTGTTCGCAAATGTCTGACTCTTTTTTAATGGTTTGCATAATATTTACAATAGATCCCATGAAAACCACACAACTAACAATATCTTAGACAACCAGCACTCAACCCATCTGTTCCTGGTGAAGATATTAGGCTACCCTTAAAAAACGATGCACCAAATATGCTACTCTCCTCTTTTTGTCTTTAAAAAAAGTTGAAACAGGAATACATAGTTTTTTGGGGGACTATTTTAAGCCGTAGATTAATACACCTCTGGTTGCTTAGTGAGGATTTACAGCAGCATAAAAAAATTATATCTGAATAACCTTTAGCACTTGTGTGTCAAAAATAAATAACCTAATTCAGTAGCGGTCCGTGTACGTTTTGTCAGTTAGATTTTTCGTTTAAACCAAAAGCCAAAAAACGAAAATACCAGCCTTTTTTCGTTTTTGATTTAAAACGGAAAACCAAAGCCATTTTCCCGTTTGTGTTGTCTGAATCAAAAGACGGATAACGAGAAAACCTAATAAAAAAAAAGTCTGTACGTTTTGTTAGTTTGATTTTTCATTTGAACCAAAAAAACGAAAATACCAGCCTTTTTTCGTTTTAAATCAAAAACGAAAAAAAGGGAAACCAACCCCGTTTTCTGAATCAAAAAACGGATAACAAGAAGACCTTATTTAAAAAAACGGTCCGGTTTTGGTTTTTGATAACAATTTCATTCAATATTTCGTTTTGTATTGAAGAATGAAGAAAAAAAAGTCCGGTGAACCGGAAGTTAAAGAACATATTTCAAAATAAAAGAAACGAGGCTATAATGGCAATGGTGTAAAAAGTTCAATCCTGGAACCCAGAAGTCTGACGTGACGACCCTTGGTCCCCCTGCTTCCGGCGCCCATACTGACGAGGATACGTTTATTTCTGCATTCACATGCAGATATACGTTTATAGAGAATACAAGTAATCGTTGCACAACTTTATTTCGCTGACTTCCGGTTTGTACTGTGTCGTCAAATCCAGTGTCCAGCTTGTCACTGTGTGACAACGTCATGTTTGTTGCATACCTGCAAGATTTACCTGTGACAAATGTCAGCGATGTGAACAGAACTGTCGCCCTACTTTCACCTGCACCCAGCAGCAAGCGGGAGAACGATATATCATACAGTCGACCCCTAAAACAGTTCACACAGTAAATGGAACAGTTGTTAATTTGTCCAACTAGTCTACATTAAGAATTTGATGTTTTTCTAAACTGCTAAGAAGCTGATAGCTGAGTTAGAACAGAAAGACATGTCAGGCCATATCAAATAGACGGTCAAAGAGGGAATGTGTGTGTAAAAAGCTTACATGAACTGATGAAACATTAGTGATTTAATAACAAGACATTCAAGTCAAAGTTTTAGGCATTTCTTTGTAGCACGCTGTAAATATGGACTCTATGAATGACACCATGCAATTGTGGAAACACAACAAATAGGTTTATTTCTCAATATCATATACAGTATCAGGATGACAAATGATTTACTGAGAGTGAAGCGATGGACATGAACCACTATTACTGTATGGTATCTCCAAGCAAAACTACATATGATTTACCCTTTCCTCTAACTCTTCTCTCCAAAAGTGGCCTCCTATTGTTGTTGCACAACAA
>NW_011358801.1:41984-67570 GCF_000735185.1 Notothenia coriiceps | reverse complement strand
AGTGATTATGGCCTGCATGTCTTTCTGTTCTAACTCAGCTATCAGCTTCTTAGCAGTTTAGAAAAACATCAAATTCTTAATGTAGACTAGTTGGACAAATTAACAACTGTTCCATTTACTGTGTGAACTGTTTTAGGGGTCGACTGTATGATATATCGTTCTCCCGCTTGCTGCTGGGTGCAGGTGAAAGTAGGGCGACAGTTCTTATCTTATCTTGCATGTAACAAATACTACGCTGTCACCAGTCTATGGTTGTCACACAGCGACAATCTGGACACTGGATTTACTGACTACAGTACAAACCGGAAGTCAGCGAAATAAAGTTATGCACAGTGCTTGCATACTTGTATTGATCTCTATAAACGCATATCTGCATGTGAATGCAGAGATAAACTTATCCTCGTCAGACTTCTGGGTTCCAGGATTTAACTTTTACAGCATATCCTTGTGTCTTTTATTTTGAAATATGTTCTTTAACTTCCGGTCCACCGGACTGCTTTTCTTCATTCTTCAATACAAAACGGAAAATTGAATGAAGTTGTTATCAAAAACCAAAATCAGACCGTTTTTTTTTTATTAGGTCTTCTTGTTATCCGTTTTTTGACTCAGACAACATAAACAGGAAAACGGCTTTGGTTTCCCGTTTTTTTGTTTTTGATTTAAAACGAAAAAAGGCTGGTATTTTCATTTTTTGGCGTTTGGTTTAAACGAAAAAATCAAACTGACAAAAAAAAAAATACTGCTGAGAAAAACGAGTTGAAATAGAAATTAATAAAGTTATACATTATTAAACTATGGATTTAAGTTTTAAATTGATGGTTTTATTTATGTTATTAGAAGCTACAGTTGTGCTAACGTTGTCAAATGTTTTGTTTCCGACATGCCCTTTTTTGCTAAAACCAACCGGAAGTTCTGCAGTGCAAGTAGCGTACGTTATATCGCGGTTTTTCAGAACTGCCATGTTGTAGCAGTTGCATACGCGTTGAGATCATGGTTGAGATAAACTGAATTTGAGAAACAGTATCAACGTTTTAAAAAGTTATTAATGATTATAATTTCTCAGATAATAGGGAGAAAGTTTCCCAGCAGAAGCCACATACGCATATCTTATTTAGTTTCATTCTAAAAGGTATTTTATTAAGCGCTCCACCGATTCCAGCAGATGGTGAGCCTCCCAGCCATGGATTCATAACAAAGCTCCCAGGTTGATCTCAAGGAACCAGCCCCAAACCCTGATCCACAACTCTAAGGAAACAGGCAGGTGAGCTCTTTGCTTTGTGGTGTAATCTGCCTCTAAAACATAATTTACACATTACTGAGTGAACTCGGACCTATCAGATTAACAGCTCAGACCTCCATTTAATCCAAACTTGACAACTTTTCTCATATTAATCATCATACACCTACTTGGAAGTTATTTGGATCTTCAAGATATCACACATAGCCTACTGTTATTTAGGTGATCAGAGAACAAGCTTCTTTCTGAGGCACTTTTCTTTGATTTAATCTTTAAAGGGCCCAGTTTATAATTTTTTTCATATCCATGTAAATGTTTTATTATTTTGCTTTTAATGGCAAAACTAAGGTTACATTTTACAAAATGTACTAAATTTGTCAGTATGACAGTAGACATTACAATTGTGTTTCTTTATGTAATTTCTCATTGAGATTATAACCAAATAATAAAGTCAAATATCAAGTTTTAATCAAGGTTTACCAGACATTTAACTTGTATGTTTGAGTGTATATGTATTTAAGATTTAACAGTCAAATTATTTAGAAAAATGAAACCTGTGATAATGAATATGTTCTCAATTACTTCAAGTCAATTCTGAATTATATTATGTTTTTCTAAAATACAGAATAGACTCATCGTATAACTGCCACTTTAAGAATACACAATGACAGTAATTATGTAAGTTTAACAAGATCTCCGATAATCATTTGTGATATCCGTCTAAATCATTCCATGCGCTGAACAGTTAGCACATCATCTGAAGAGGAGACGGAGTGAATGGGACTCACATCATAGATTTAACAGATTTAGCGCTCGATACCTCTTTCATCCGTGACTTGCTTCTTTCCAAGTGTCCCGCTCCAACTGACCACACACACACTCAGTAGACAAACAGTACATGCAGCCGCTGTAGGATATGGGTGGTGCACTTTATTAGTTTGAGCTTGGTGCCAGTTTGCTGTCAAGAGACTTGACGCTGAGGCCAAGGCAAAGCTCTGAGTCCACTATGGCTCTCTGCCTCTCTGTTTGAACATCAGCCTCTCGGTTTACACAGAGACGTCCAAAAAGTCCAGAGAGACACCCAACTGCTCTGTGAATTATTCGGAAACTTGGCTTCTGCTCAGATATAAATCAGAAATAATGCAAAGTCGATGACCCCCTCACGCTTCACGGAGACTGGGCCAGGCATTGTCTGTGAAAGCTTCTTTATTATAAACACTGTAGAATCGACATAGCGGCTCACTGTCCGCTTCACATGAGACTATCTCTCCGAGGAGGGAAAGTTTTCTCACCTGTGTTTTCATAACAGACAAAGTTGTGATGAATGAATGTGCTGAGCTTTGTCATGCATAAGGATCGGTTTTGCATGATGCATATATATTGGTTCATTATCACTAAGTCACCTGTGCTCTGTATTAGCTCTCTCACCCTATCATTTTAAAGTACATTGGATTCTGAAATTGAACAATATATAAATGATCACATCTTTTCCCCAATAACACTGGAAGGGTCTTTGGTACAATGACTCTGGGCTCTCGTTATCTTGCTGTGATGCTAGCCAGCCATTCATCCTCTTCAGATGCTCCCTGCACCTTTTGACTTTCAGACATTACCATCTGTGATTATCTGATTATATTATGATGCTGCATATTAGCCATGCCATTGCACTGTAAATGAAAAACTTGTCAAAGTTTGCTGGAGATGAAAGTGCCTCATTTATCAACTCATCTTTTATCTGTGCGCAGTCAAAGCCCAGCTTCCACGGGGCAGTGGCAAATGAAGGAGCTATAACGCTCAGTCCGAAAAGACATTACCGTGTTTTCATTTGAATCTCTTTGATGTTCCAGCCTCTGGTGATTTGAACATTATTTCATGTCCATCATCTAAAAGACATCAAACATTCAAAATCAGATCACAGGGCCTGGGCCAGTGTGTGTGTTTGCAGACTTCATATAGCTTCTGCTAAAAACTGGAATACATATAATGTTCACAGGATCAGCTTTTTGACCCGCTTCATCGGCTTTAAAAAAAAAAGATATAATGATAATATTATTCAAATGAAAAGGTGTTCTTCCAGACAATCTTTATATTCTTGGATTGCAATCTTTGGCTATTGTGGGAACAACGCGTAATTGCATTAGCACAGCCACAATGCAGAAAGATATTGTATTTCCTCAGGGCCTCTGTAAATGTTCAGCTTACATTCCTCTACATTTCATTCTGCAGCAGGAAGATAAAGAACATCTGATTCGCTCCTGCCACTGTCCCGCCGAACACACTGCTGCTGCGTCTTGGCTGACTCGGCTTCTCTGCACATGTAAAGCTTGTGCAAAGACAGAGAATGCCTGTCTGCAAAAACAGCTAAACAATCCGTAATCAGTCTCCCTCACATTTTGTACTGCTGTGGTGCATAAAGAAAATAGCACTTATAGCCTGTGTTATAGGCTGGATGTAAATGTGAGAGCATGTTTAGGAAAAGCTGCACATACTAATATAGTAACCACATAATGTGAAAATCCTGGTGAGCTTTTGTTTTTCTCTTTAATCTCCTGGTGCAATTATTGCAAATGAAGCATTTCGCAAAAGAAAATAATTTTAGCCTTTTTGTAGTTTGTTGTTTGAGTGCTTGTTAGTAATAACCACATCTAGCCCCCTCAAACACCAACAGAGAGCTATTTAAAAAGAAATATGGGCTTTCTCCTCGACAACCACAAAGAAGCCCATTATGGGAGATTAAGACTTTCAGGCTTAAAATATGCTCAAGAGTCCTCTTTGAGTTTGATTGAGAAAGACTTGATATCATTTATTGCCTGTGTGTGTGAGAAAATAAAGGAAGGAAAGAAAAGGAGAGTGTTTCAGATTGAGAGTTGGAGAGGCAGGAATGCAGAAAGCGGGAGAAAGAGAAGGGTGAAATTGCGAGACAGACCCAGAGCAGCAGCAGTCTGAGATGTCAGAAACTATCCAAGTCTGAGCCCCTGCCGCTGTAAAACTGCCATACCTCGTAGGAAACACCAGCAGTGACCTCAGAATTGGGCTAGGTAGCCTGTCACACCCATTATACAGTAAACACTCAACAGAGGCCTGTGTTAGTGTTGGGTTGTCTCTGTTAAAATAATAGAGAAGCATTACCCTGACACACAAACATAACATATGAGTGCTATTAGTCAAAAGCTCTAGAGGAATCTTCCCTTATTTAATAAATTGGTACCACCAATTGTTGGCTATTTGAGACAAAACGTAATGATTGTAATTTTAAGGACGCAGGACTGGGAGAGAAAAAAATATGAAAGTGAAAATAAATTCCAGTCAAGCATATCCAACTTGACTTCAAAAACACATTTGAACATAAAATATGGTCATTTTTACTGCATGTCCCACTTCAAAGCTCCTTTTGATATGCCAATTCAGGGAGACAGTGTTGTCAAAAACAACTGGAACAGAAACATCTTTGATGAATGAGAAAGATATTTTTCTTTTCCGGGCTGAAACTTGTATAGTACATAATATAAATGTTTTATTCATTGAGGTTTCAGAGTGATAATTACAGACCATTCTCACAGATGTTTTTCATATATCTCTGAAACTGTATAGCCATTATTTACACGAAAAACCTCTACTATACAAACACATCTGCACGTTTTTAGTATTTCTAATTCATCACCAAATAAGGAAAGGAAACAGGACAAAACATCGAAATGAGTCTTTCACTGCTGATTTGAGTTCTCTTTTTGTAAAATACCACTTTAATAATGGAAAGTTGAAAAGCTTTGTCGCAGCAGAAGTAAGTACTTTTTTTTGCTTCCACTGACTTCACAGCTGGATCACTGAGAAAATGTATAGCATTAAACTGCAGGGCTTCTTTGCCTTATTTAAAAGGCTTTTATTAAGAGCTAATTTACTTACGGTTGATATAATCACTCACCCAGGATGTACTGAGCCTTGTCTGACTGTTGAACACAGCGGTACAGTTACAGTAGCATGTGGAGATAATTATGAAGCTAAGATAATCAATGTCATGGTTGGAGTTGCATTCAAAAGTTGCCCAGAGCAATGTTTTGTGTTGGACCATTGGTTAGAAAATCAAAGTGACGGGTAAAAAAAAAAGTTGAATAAAGGTTCAGCTTCAGCCTTGAAACTGTGATGAACAGAGCCACTACACATTGTGACATGTTTAATATTGCTTTCTTGTAGTTGCTAAATGACATTTACTGTGGAATACATCAACAAAGGTTCATATTTCATCAAAATATTTGATTTAGGAGTTAAGGCTGACACATGCTCCAAACCACCCACAAATATACAAAAACTGAAGATAAACTACGTAGAACAAACTCAAATGTTTCATTGTGACATTTGTTTTGGAAAAGTTTTGCTATCTAAACAATATCATAAAGAAACTCGTACTCATAACCTCAGTGAATATGCTTTACTCTGACGCTGTGGAAAAAGTACTAACACTTTTATACAGTGGGAGATCACATTTTAGAAAGAAGCTCCTCAGCTGTTTTTAACTTCCCAATATCAGCGTTCCCTGAAGGCATCTTTCCAAGAAAGGCCTGAACTAACGTCTGTGAGCTAAGGGAAGACAGTAGGGTCCCTAGATATGAGAAGTGTAATTTAATTTCCCTTTTTTGGCTCAAAGTATAAAAGCAAATATGTTGCTAAGTTGATTTAAAATCTTTTTTCTCAAAATAAGGTTGTATGTAACTAACAATAGCATTTTAATATTAGCAAGGTATGAAAAACAAGTGCTTTAAAAAATCATGTTTAGAAGGCAGTATGAGATTATTCCCATGCCATTATACTTTAATAACTTTCAATACCAACGGAAGAGGGTCATGTTTTCAGTTTTATTCTAGAGGTTATATTTCACTACAATTGATTTCATATGGTTTTATAGGGCTTATTTAAATGTTATTTTTTACAAGACGCCAAAATCCCTTCCATCTTGAGTTACCACGCTTTTGTTGTTTGGTAATTTACCATGGTATTACCCCAATTCAACAAACACACAAACACATTTGAAAAAAAGACTGCTAATGAATATGAGCCATCTTATTTTGTGGGGACCCTACTCTCTTGTTATTTGCTCACAGAGATGGGGTCCAGAGACGCAGCGTTCTCAGTTGGACCCTCTTGATCTTTCTTCAAACTGCTCGATAGATTTTCTTTGTTGTGAATGACTGTATGAATATAAATCAGAGAGCTGATAAAAAGCCAGCATGCTCACACAGACTAGCTAGATTTCCTAGATAGATAATAAAATACAAGAATTGTAATGAAGCGAAATGAATAATAAGTGCAAATATCTGCTTCTGTTCTGTTCAGAGAGAGCTTTTCTTTTTTCTTTGGTGCAATGTAAGAAAAATTATTCAGCAGTCGACAGAAGAGATTTTGTGGAAATGTACTCGAAGCTGCAGCTCTGTGTTCCCGGTTCTTCGAGAGATCAAATAATTAAAGCTTGAGGCATTTCAAACATTTCTTAAGTTTTCGCCCCAAACCCACAGACGTCGAACAGATTTTAGTTTCAGGAGTGCGCAGTGCAACACTTCAGACATTAGAGGTGACTAACATCTTTAGAAAACTACAGACCTAGTTTTCCAAAAAACAAGGTAGTGACATGAATTGAGATCAGCCTGTCACACTGACGCCCAATAACATAGCTTTACAAATAACAAACGTATCACACTTAACATTTGCATAAGAGATCTGACTTTGCAGCAGACCTGTAGGTGATCATCTGAACGCCTGTTGTGTTCACTGTTGTTCATGAACACTGACACTAAGTTAAGGAAGTGTTCAGTAACCTTCCAGAATTTTAGAGGTGATTAAACACAAAATATTAAGGAGGAAAAAAAGCTTTGACGTTTTTCATATTTTTTTCCATTTCATTTTTTAGAATAACGAGGGGGCAAATTTACATTGTTCCCATATTAGGGTTGACATAACCCCCTGTCCCCCACACACATTTCGCCCTTGTTTGCTTTGGCAGGGCAAAGAGGAAACATTTTTCAGTAAATGCAGAAATTAAAATCCCCCACTGCACTCGGGGTCTTTATTGTGTGCACTCGGTTTCCTTCTTTGTCACAATTTTGAGTCAGGAATTGCTGAGAATGTGAGTCATCTGTATTGTGTTTTTTATATACAACATGGTGAAATAAATACAACAAATACAATAGAGAAGGCTTTTTCTCTTTTGGGTTTATACTTAAAATACGAAGATAAGATAAATAGTATTTGGTCGTAAGTGTGAGCTTCTAAAATTGTGAGAAAAAAAATCACCTCTTGTTACAATGCCAAATCAAAAGGTAGCTTTTTGGCCAATACAACAAACAATATAGTATTGAACTGAGTAAGCAGAGTCTTTGAATATAGCATCTTGGTCCACTACTAACTAACATATATTATTTTACAATATCAATCTTACCGTTGGATGAATTGCACTGATATTTTAGCCTACTCACTTTGGCTATCCCCTGGGTTTTTCTATAGCACCACCATCAGTCAAAGTAAGCTGTTGGCCTACTTTGTGTTATCGTATATTAGATCATGATACCCTGCCAACACTCTAAAGCAAGATAGAGGAACATGGAAAACAATATATTAGCTTAACATTGGCAGAACTCCTTCTTTAGTACTATTTGGGCTTTCCCAATTAAATGTAGACAACGTCCTTTGTTTAAGGCCTAAGAGAAGTAGGGAATTGCACACCAAGGCCATTCTGATCCTTCCTTGATTAGGTTGAGACCTTTTTTTCAGCAGAAATGTACAGCCATAAACTCTGGACTTTAGGCCCTGTTGATATGTTCCTCTCTTAACCTTATTGATTGCGGGAGATTTCAAGCAATCTTAAACCTAGCTGGATTTCATTTTCTTTGCCTTTCCTCTCACGGAAGAATTCCATAGGGCAGCCCCCGCAAAAGAGTAACATGGCGGTATTCTCTGATCTTATACCACAAATCCTGTAAAGATGCCGTACTGTTGTGATGTGATGGAAAAGCTGTTTTAGATCAAAGTAAATTCACTCAAGTTGTGTTTATGAGTTATGGTCATGATGATTTGACTGATTATTTAGTTCTTTAACACATCCTGAAGTTTGCAATGTCTGCTTGGCATGGCAAACGTTTTTCAGTAAAGCAGCAAGTCAGGTTTATGTGTCAGGAGTCAGAATGAAAGTAACAGATGTTTCTTACGTCCCTCTCACTTACAATAGCATGTATTCCCCCCTAGCCTCTAATGCATTCACACTGTGTGTTACGGCATTTATTAAAGCATGTGTATGTCTTATTTCACTAACAGTATTTCTTCCTGGGGTCCAGTGTCTCTTTTGTCTGCAAAGGACCCATGAGGCGTTTACTGAGGGCGCAGAGCACAGCATCTGTCACAACTTTGACAATGAATGAAAAACTGATATTGGGGCACCCAGGTAGCTCCGCTGGTGACGGGGTGTTGTTGAGGCTGAGTCCATATCACAGCCGCCCTCTTCTGCCAGTGTCTACTTTTTCTCTCTCCCCAGTGTAATAGAGCCAAACTCAATTTTGTATTATCAATACAACTGTCTGAATCAATGATATTGATAACATTTCTCTAACAGCTAAACTGTTCTTGGTGTTTGATGAAATTCAACATTTAAATTATTCAGATAAGGAACATACCTGTGCAATAAAATATTCACAATAATACAAAAAATTTCACATTTATACCTTGGTGTACTTTTTGACCAACTCGTGTGTTCCTTTCGTCCCAACTGACTGGGATGAAAGTGAAAATGCGTAACATTTGTTTAAAGTTTAATTATACAGACATTTCAAATTTGTACAAAACAACTCCTGGTTTACATAGAAAAGTGAGTTGTTGATTAAAGTGAAAATGTGTTTCTGTCAGTTACTTCATCTCGTAAAATTAAGTTTCTCTCAATGGAAAACCCACTTAAAAACACATTTCCCTATTATCGAAAAAGCTTGATTTATTATTGAGGCTTTATTTATTATACAAGAGCCATTTGTTATTTATGAAAGAGCCATTCTATCATTATTATTCTTTTTACAACGTTTTGTGAAGGCACGTGTGTGTGTGTTTTTTTTTAAAGTAAATGTTTTATTTATTATGTAGTGAGGAACTGGTTTTCAGACATCTTTTCCAGTCCAGGGAATCAGTATTCCCACAATTGCGAAAAATAAAGAATGGTGGCGGTAGCAAATGGAATCACGAAACACAATCTTGTTTATTTACTCTATTATTTAAAGGGTGTACATTTTCAGCATGAACATTAGATTATGAAAGTTTTGTAATATACAAAAACTGGCTTGTTATATTAAAATGTATAACACTTAGTTTGATAATCAAGTAGTTCATACATTAAATCGCTTATCTCTATTATGTAGTACATAATGTAGATATAATTGTGATTTCATGTTGGTAATATATACAGTTTTATTAATATGAACCATGTCATCATAGGATATATTTTATTCAGTGGCAAATACTGTGAACAAGTTAACAGAAAAATGTCCTTAGCTCAAAGTGTTCAGGTAAATCTTTCCTAACTAAGTTGGCCTAAAAAGTCATTCTGGTTTTTCTTCCAACTACTCCAGAAGAAAAGATTGAATAGACCTAAAGGATTGTTCTTGACCTTCCCTTGATTTTCAAACGGCATTTCTTGTTTTCCCTGGTGACTTTTCCGGGGGTAACTGTAGTTTAATGCACCGTTAAAAGTCCGCAGCTGGAAAAGTGAACAGGAACATTTTTTAACAACCTCGCTAAGCCTCTAAAGCCCAAACCCAGAGCAGTCTGTGACCACCTCACGCAGAAGGGGAAGCAGTCCCTCAAACCGCAGCCTCCAAATGCTGCATGTCAATCTTCCACGTAGGGCAGATGCGATGGTCATTTCACTTTCATTTCTCTTACAGAGCCTGTCAAGTATTGATTTTGAATGCATCTCCTGACAACGGATGAATTGTAATAACATCGTTCAAATTTGGACTGCGGTATGTGAGATATGGCCTCGTGGAGACCTTGAAGGCATCAAGAAGAAATAAGGAGGACGGGGCTTGTGTAGCTTATTTCCAGAAGGGGGGAAAGGGATCCTTCCTGGATGTGCTGGACATATATGTCCTGAAGGAGCAGCAAATCTTGAAGGACATGGAGTAGTCAAAAGAGATTCATTTCACCATAAAGAGGATATATTATAAGGCTGTGTCCTGGAGTTGTACAATTCGATAATGTGTCTGAAAAAAATGAGTTCTACTACTTGTCCTTGAGTAGGAGAGCACATAGAATATATCTCTAGGACATTAGTTCATAGAAATCACGAACAAATGTAAAAAACAAGCACACGCACACAACTTAGTAAGAAAGACTGTGTAAGTATGAGAGTCTTGAAAGAAGACAATGGGGTAAACCGCACAACAAGGGGTGCCAACGTTCATATTAGATCCAGGCCCTTGGGTATCATTGCGTGTTATGAGTTCAGCATTAATTGCTGCCTTTGGGAACATTTGTTCTTGACATAATAACGGGAACCCTGACTCTCGATGAAGCAAGAGATGCAGAGGAGCATGGTTAGTGACAAATAATTCAGGTTTTTACAAGACAGATCTGACTCCCAACACTATAAAGAACAAATATGTCCCTCTGTTACGTGTGCTTAAACAGTAATTGCAGTTTCAGGAAAGGGTAGGCCACAAAAAAAGAGATCGCATTGTTGTCATGGCAACAACCAAACACATTTCAGTTTGTTTTTTATAACTGAGATTATTTGTTTAATAAATAATAAGGCGAAACAAGACGTGTGATTAAGGAAGATTTCACTTTTGCAGTAATTTACTAATTACATTCCTACTCACATTTTTCACATTTTTCTTACATTTTATAGGCCCAAATAAGTATTAATTAGTTAATTTGCAAACAATCAGTAGTAGATAGATAATACAAATGTATTATACAGTATAAGTAGTGTATTTTTACATCACATGTTCATTCAACACATGGCTGTCTACAACTAAACTAAACCCAAAATTGGAAATAAACAAGTTTTTGATCTCATATTTCAGTGTCACTTTTCACATTTATTGCTCTGCTTGACCGTTTGACAGACACCAACACTCTAGAACAGGCACTCAGGCACACACACACACACACACACACACACACACACACACACACACACACACACACACACACACACACACACACACACACACTTTTGGCACACATGCCCTATTGGACTTCCAAGCCTTGCGACCGTCATGTCCATCTTTTCAAACACTGTCCAGACAGGAGAAAAACCTTGGCCATCAGCTCTCCGCTCTGAACCTGTCCATCACTGTCACTTTGGATCAGTGGTGCAGAACTCATCCTTCCTCTCCCGCTGGTCCCCGCCGGACTGGACTTGCTCAGTCTCGCCCCTCATATCGCTGTCAAGATTCCCGACTGACAGCCTGCTGCTGCAGCTGATTCCGGTTTGTTGGCCCTGCTGCGGGCCGATGCCAGCAATCTGTGCTTTGGCAGTGGGTGGCCGCCTGGTAAAGCAAAAGCTTTGATAGGTACAATGATGGAGTTATTGATATGGGCATCTCAACACCCCAAAAGCACTATCATATGCATGGAATAGCAGCGTGCTGGAATGACGATCCCTGACTTTGACGTGAGAATGCTCACATTTTGAAGTTCACAGGGAAAGATGGCGATGCGGGTAAAACACGCACACATGTCTCAAATGCTTGAGCAGACCGGATGTCACACCAGTCTTTGGTCTGTGCATGAGCTCAGGCCTTATTCTTTTTCTCTCTCTCTCTGCACCACATGTGTGAATTCTATCGTAATGGCTGGGGTTTCCAGAGAAGTCTGGATCTTTCAAACAAACCACAACAGGCGGTAAACCCAGCTTCTCAACCTCCCACAGAGACGGGGACAGTCAGTGGAGAAGTGAGAGTGGGGATTGGAATTTAATTACAGCCTTAAAGCCCTCAGAGTCCAATATGAGAGAGAGGGATGAGACATAAATCTACAGGGATGCCTTTGTTTGTACGGTGGCTACAACAAGAAAATCATTCAAAACCCACTGCGGAGACACGAATGTCTGTAGAACTGCAGTTCAAAGTTTGACGGATGAACAACTGGGCTTTCAAAGACTGACATAGTCACTCATTCAACCCAGCTTTCTTTAATTAAAGTGTCCATTCTTGTTCCTATTGTGGAACACTGTGCTGCAATAACAGACTGGAGTAACAAAGACAAATATAGATTTGATTACACCCTTGACAGTATGTCAATCAGTAGGCTATTTATGATCTTATATTCAAATGACGGTAACATTTCAACAACTCAAGAAAAAATGAGATTTTCACTGTTTTTTAAGCCAAAGAACACTGGGGAGTTTGCTGATTAACTAGAGAAAGATGGTTTTCTAAACTATCTGTGACTTGCAATACATTTGGAAGCTAAGATTCATGGCTAAAATCTATCAGTCTTTTTCCACATTGCTGACCATAGATGCAATTCCCCTGTGTCTGACTCAAAGAACATGGATGTACTATACAAGGAAACCTATGGCCTTATGATTAGATTCAAAGCTGCTTTGGCCAACACATCAAGGGAATTCTCTGGGCTGCAGATTGGCCAGACTGGCGGCAGAGCGTGGAATCTGCAGAGTGAGTTAAAAGTCACAGGCCTGCTCCCAATCCATCGTATTTCAGCCAGGGTGGGGCAACGAGGATGAAAACCAGATTTAGTGCTCCACATACTGTTCCACATAGAGCGTGAAAAAAAAGGCCAGAAGGAGTCTTTCTGTCTCTTTTTCACTTCAGCTTCACATTTGTAACAGAGATCCATTGAGGACGTTGTTTTAGGTCTTACCCGGCTGCCGCTCTGATAGGTGTGACAGGCAACATTGAAGGGTAACATTCACAATGCTGTGGCTTGCAGTGAAACTCCAATAAAGAGGGAGAAATCACGCTTGTGGCTGTATGTGAGGCTGACAGGGGGTGGAGCGTCCTCTAGTGCAGAAATCCAGATGTAGGTCACTGCCAAAAAATTCCCAAATCCTGATGTTCAAGCCAACAGGGAGGTTGCAAAACCTTCTCCATGTAAATAACGTCAGCAAATCACCCCGTACAATCCCTTCCATAAAAAATCTGGAGCCGTTTAAGCTGAGACAGCCATGAGAATACAAACCGCATGTCTTCTTCTGTTAGCGTTTCTTAAATCACCTCAGCCCTGCTCAAAAAAAGTATCAGGGTGCAATTTGACAGGGGTACGCCAGGCAATGGATGTGGGGGTATGACGTCGGTAGAGCTTTCATAGGAAAGTAGTTGGGATCTCTAACATGTCAGCCATGATTGCTTTTGACATCAATATCATGCTAATATATCTTTTCAAACTGACTAGGTTTGCTTAACAAATTGCTGCAAAACTAGTGCTTACATTTTGTTTGTCTGGACCAAAGTCTTTAGGAATCTATTTTTGGGATTAAATAAAGTCATATGCTGAACTTTCCCCTGATGTAGTTGGCCTTGTTCCAGGTGTAGGTCTCAATCCCCATCGTTTGAACTAAGAGGATGAACCTGGTATGAGAAACTGCCATGCGCACAGTTTGAAAGATGCATAGAGGCTCTGCAGCTGAAACATATGTTGAATTCCCCCCAAAAAAAAGGATTGGCTGAGAAACTGCCTGCAAAAAATTAGCACTTGCAAAATTGAGTGTCTCTCGTGGGTGCATGCCGATTCCACCTGTTTTCTATTCATTTGTGTAATCACAGCCATGCAACTATCATCATTCCATCATCTCATTTCAGGGTTCATTAGAACAACTTCATATCAATTTTTCCGACACATGCAATATCTTTCAACAAATCTGATGGCTTTTTTTTTTTCTTTCCCCAGAATGTTTGAGGTGTGTTACCCGCCAGATGTTTAACTCTTAGTCATTTTATAGAAACGGTTGGAGACCTGCTTTTATCTGGTCGAAATGTAGCTGTATTTGATGGTTGTGAGAAACATGGAAACGTTCCAAACCAGGAGAGTGATTCACATAAATGTCTGTGTCGCGCCGTGGACTTAATAGTTACTTTAGGCTGCCACCTTCTAGCTTGACATTTTTTCTCCATATAATCACAGCAGAGTGACATCTGGACTTCATGCAGCAAAACCACTGTAATACTTCAAATGTCAGGGTGGTTTTCACTACCTATTGGCACTTAACTGCTCTCCAACAGAGCAATGCAATAATCTATTCACTCACTTGCCATCCTTAAGTGATCTATAAATGGCTGCATCTACATTTTCTTTTCATTAGCATTTTGAAAGCTGTTTTTAAATTAAAGGATAATTATTTGGTAAAAGGTCAGAAAATTAAGAAACAGTGTTTCACTAAACCACAGTTGAAAGATTTAAATGTAATGCCGACTAACAGTCCAAAAATAAAAGATATTCAGTTTACTGTAAAAAAACAAATATTAAATGTTTATATTCCAACAGCTGGATCCAGAAAACGTATTTCTCAAGAATTAATTCAACGATTGATCTAAATAGTTGAAGTTCAACTCCGTAGACTGACTTGTCTCTCTGAACTGATGTGATGTAATTTGGGTTGTTGAATGTGTTTACAAATAATAATTGTTCATTTTGGAAATTCTTCTGAATTGCCATCAACGTCTGGTCAAACCGTTGCCCCTTAAGACAGCCGCTTATTGGCAGGGGGTTTAATTATCATTGCTTTAGAGTCTAAAACTGTTATAGAAAATATGTTTTACTCTCACTTGTATGTTATTGATATTTGTGGGTGCTGAAAACATTGAAACAGAATCTTGGTTGTGACCAAACTATAACTGTATGCAGTCCTTTTGGAAAATTGCTGCCGCTTGTCATCAGAATAATGATTTGTAATGGCCTAATATCAATATATTTCTTAATATATTGAGCTACATATACACATTTGTTGCCTTTATCACAAAATAAACAAACGGTCAGCTACACAGCCCTGCTTTTAGTGATATGAAGCTTGTGTGAATGCATATGTGTTTTGGTGGTTAACAATTAAAACTTGAAGTCAGTCTTTATGTAAAGTATGAGGACACTGTTTCTGGAAAGAGATATGTTACTGTTTAATATTTAAAATGAAATGTTGAATGCTGTTAGCAACACTCATCTCATATATTGATATAGTGGAAACATCTCTAAAATGTTTTTTGTCATATTGTGAGCCGACCCTTTAGGCATAGATACATTTGGTATGATTTTAAGAAATGAGCAGTATCACCTACAGTCTACCTAAATATAATTTCACAAACTACCCGAGGTAATTGTGGGCAGAGAGACTTCTGGTATGTTTGCACAACGTTACGGCTATGCACCGTTTTCCCCTGCTTGATGAAAATATTCCGTGAACTCGGCTATAAACAAAGTGTTAAAGCTGGCAGTACACACATGACATGTATGTACTGTGACATGTCAACATGACTGGTTTGTATTTATCCTTGCACACGTTGTGACTGACCAGCCACACATGAACGCTGTACCAGTCACTGAAGTTAATTAACTATCTGGAAACTATTTTGGCCCTGCCAAGTTTGTGTCACTTCAGGTATGTCTCCATTTAATGTCTTCCGCTTTAAGTATAGTTGGCTGGCACGAGCTCAGACTGCTTTTCCGCTGTGTGGAATTATAATGACAGAGGACAAAGAATGCAACATGGGCACAGGCTCAAAAAGGTTTCACTCCCAGGTTCCCCAAAGAACTGAGTGTTTTGCCAACAAAAATGTAAGTCAAACATTAATGGATGAAGACCCTTGTATATTTTTCATTAGTATTTTAATCAACACACTGGTACCGCCTGTTTAAGGGAAAATGCAATATCCACATATTTGGAACAAATTCAGTTGAACTGAATCAGACTTTTTAATCACTTTGGTTCTGCTTTAAGATATTTAAATAAATCATTATATACAAAGTATACCAGTGAATAAAGCTGCCAAACTTAGAAACAAAACAACAAGCTGTCAAAACGGACAAGGAAGACAAGGAAACAGCTTTGTTTGAATACAATTGCAGATCTGAATTTTTAAAATGATGGTGGTTATATTGCATCAATTTTAAATAAAGCTTTGTAAGATATAAAAGGAAGGCTTAACAACCTTTCTAGGCTAAATGTTTTTAGTTTGTTCTAAGCATGAACACATGAAATCCTTTTTTCTCAACCTCACTGCTCATGCAGGCTGCCTTTGGGCAGAATAGCTCAGGGTACAGCTTGTGACATCCCATCAGGGGTTTCATAAGAAGTTGGGGTTTATAAGGTAAAAAGTCCGGATATTTGTTCTCTTTTGTAAGGTAGAAATCATAAAAATAATTAAACTTTTCTTAGAAGCAAAAGGACAGACTTATTAAACAGCTCTTTGGTGTCTATATTCATGCCTTGGCCTTATTTGTTTGTTGCATTAGCATAATCAAATATTGCAAGAATATACTGTAGTTGTCATATTGTTACATTGCTTGTATCCTACCTGCAATGTGTTAATGTTATCTCTTCGGTAGAGACACAGTTATTGCAGCACAATTCATTGGGGGACATCAAAGCCTTTGTTTTCATGCAAAAGGCTCTCGGCAGCCCGTATCTGTAGCTCAGTCAATTGCCACTTCAGAATGGATCAGGGATTTATGCAACACAACAAAAATGTATGAACATGTCATATTGTCATATTCATCTGCAGATACATTGATGCTCTGCACACGTGAATGTATCATAACTACATTAAATGAAGAGAAATGCATTAAAAAATGTCTGTGAGAAAAGCTTTTGATATGTGACCTGTCATCTTGTCTGTGGGTGTGTGTGTATGTGTGTGTGTGTTTCCCTAAAGTGAAAATGCAATTTCATATTGCATACAGTATATGATGTGAATACAGGATGTTCATTTTTCACCTTGGTAAGGAATTGTTAATTATCTGGAGACCTTTCACGTCCAACATTACATAAAACATTCAAATGTGATAGAAGTCTGTTCTGTGCATCCAACATTCAAGGTAATAGGATCTTTAGAGTGTAGGATTTTTCGAGCTATTGTATTTATGCAGTCTGCTGTTGAAGTCCCTTTACTCTGGATTTGTTATAACATTCACTCTTACATCCAGAAATAGCAGAGTCCACAGTGAGATTAAAATAAAGAAAAAGCATATTTTTGCTTTCTCTGAAATAATCTCTCTGTGTGTGTAGACCTAGAGGGGGCGGATACATTCTGGTCGAAATGGATCATTGCCAACAAGCTCAAATTGAGGAGAATTTTTGCTTTGTCCATAGTGAGTGATTGATGAGTGTGGGGCATTAGTTATGCTGACTGCAGAGCCATAAATAATATGTTACTGTGGTGAGGATTTGTGTGTCTGTTAGCATGACATCTGGGTTTTAATTATCAGAGAAAAATCCCATATCTGCATGATCCTACTAACGCAAGCCATCTGAACAGAATACAGATGAGAGATGGTCCCTCTATTCTCCCACAGCCTCCCGCAACAACAGTGCATGGCAACATTCTCTGACCTTGGCTGACTAATCATTCCTCTATGGCCTGTATTCTGAAAACCTTCAGAATGTGTCTATAGTGTGGATGTACTGAGCACCTATACAGGTACGGGGCTGTGAAAAGGGATTTGAAATGAAATATTTTAATAGCAGAGCGGAGAGTATAGAGTTCATACTGCTTATGCAGGGTTTTTTTCTTGGATTGATATATGTAAATATGATGGTGGGGTTTGCATCTGCGTGTGTGTTTGAAGATCAATATGGTTTCATTGCACGTGGCCTATGGGATGTATTGTCATAACTCATTTTAATGAGGTAGCAAGTTGATAGGACAACAAGATCACTAAGAGTAATGTTCCACTGGGAGAGAGCAAAGACCGCCACCAGATGGTTCAGCTGGGAATGACTGGAATACCAAACAGGCTTTACAAACAGAATCGTTTCACTTGCAAGGTTAGGTAGCATAATTTCTGCCATGTTTACAGAAATAGACTTGAAACAGCCTATTAGAGGGTTTGAGCCAAAAGGGGGAGAAATGGATGAGATAGCACACTCCGCTCCATGCCACAGAAAATCACATCTTGATTTATATACAGTCTAAATAAACATAACTCTTCATGATTGCCACAGTGGACTAATATCTAAGGGGAAATAATGTTGTTAAGGGTCTCTGTTGTGGCCACTTCAAATGTCTCAATCGTAACATTTGACATTGCAGTGCTGAAGATATACTTTTATCATGTGGTCCAGACTGATCCCTGGTTTAATTTCATAGCAAATTGTTGGCTCTTTGAAGCCTTCAGTTACCACATGGTGACACTGGAAATTGTCTATTTAATACCTGTTATATTGTCACTAGTCCTTCAGCTGCCTCGAGCCCTCTGTGAGATTGGAGAGGAACAAAGGGAATATGAATTAGGTCTGTAACTGAGCTGGCCTCTGGCATATCGAATAGTGAATTCAGCGGTGCTTTATGAGCCTTTCATCCGATTCCGGCCGCCTAATTCTTGGTCTTAACTACAACGGTAGCAGACAGACCTACAAAAACATGTGGAACATAGGAAGCAGGGCTATTAGGAGAGTTACAAAAAAGCAAGATGAGCTGAAAATGCCCCTCCTCTGCTCTAGCTCTATGAAAGGGAATGTTGGAGTCAAAGTGAATACGGAAAGATCAGAAAGTATTCCTGGAATCGGCAATGTCTTGAGCAGCATATGTGAGAATCCTGAGCGGACTCCTTAGCTCTGATTTTAAGCTATTTAACAACCTCATCCCCTGCTGAACACTGCTACCTAGGGCCAAAAGTGCCACTCATGTCCAAGGCAAAATGAGGTATTTAAAAACTGTAATAATGTGAATGAAGTTTAAATCCAGACACAGTCACATCGTATTAAAGTCGACACAGTGCATGAACTGCAGTTTTGGAAAGCCTAAATATTGAGAGCAGAGGCAGCAGTCGTTTTATTTTCTTGAAACACACAACTGCAGTGTGTTGTGCTGATGCCAAAAAGACATGGGAAACAATACAATACATAAGTTATAGACTAAACTGTCACAAACGCAGAAACGTTATTGATTAAACTTTAAGTTGAAATAATACAAAAGTCATGCTGAAGATAAGAACAAGCAGCAGCTGAAACTACTGAGAACACAGTTATGATTGAGTCAAAAACGTTCCCAAGATTAACCTGATAAGACTTCTATCTTCCATACAGTCATCTTCAATTTGACATATCTCTAAACTTGAACACAAACCAGCCAACAAACCACTCAACCTGTGGTTCGGTTTAATAGAATTGTACATTTTAGATACCATAGAATTTCCAGTAACACCATTAACATGAAGTGCTGGCAGCTATCTTTGATCCAATTTGGTGAAAGATATCCCAGCATAGGAAAAATATTACGACGAGTCACGAAGACTGAAAGCTGTTTTTAAACCACAGGGTGGGACCTAAAAAAAAAATCAGATTGATATAACATCATCAAATTGAGAATCCCCCCTCAGCGTCCTCATCCCGGCTCTCACAGACTTTATAGGCACTCCACAAGCAGCTGTAGTTGGAATTGACAAGCAGTGACAGGTTGGTGGTTTGATCTCGGTCGTAATCATTACGATGCTTTTAATTGATACAGGTTTGTCCCCGAACGCCGCAGGTCCCGTTGAAACATTTGATCCATGCTCCCTGATGTAAACCTGTCCCTGGGAGGTGCTTCAGTCTCTCTGTCACCTCCATCTTTGAAGCTGGATCACACAGGCAGTTAGAAGCGGAGATATTCCTACGGAAACTCACCTGTGTTTTTCTACCTTTGCCTACTTAGTATAAATTTTTATATTGCCAAACATTTCTCAAAGCACACCTCCGCCTTTTAGATTGATCAATGCTTTTTTGTATGCTTCCTTCCATTTTAAATTCATTTGCAGAGATTTGAGACTTGCCTCAGATAGTTCATTCATTACAGCACATATTTATCATGAATTATTTAGTTAAAGGTAACATTGCTGGGTGATACAATTAAAATGATTGATTGCGCTGAAGCTTACTTTGGGTGGTGCATTCAAGTGCTGGCGGGACTTTCGGTTTCAAACATGAAAGACAACAAAGTTGCACACACAGACACACTCAGCCCTAAGTAAGTAGAGTTTGTTCCTTGGAGTGGCTACCCACTTCTACTAAAGAGTTAAAAATAACTAAAATACAAAAGACAAACCAACCTGAGGAGATCAATAAAGTACCACTTAAGTAGCTTTGTAGTGGTTTTACACTATCAAAACTTTTTTAACTGTACAAACAGCATTTTTGCAATGTATCAAAACTGTAGACATGCACATATGGAGATTGATTTATCCTGAAAGTATCAAAATCCTTGGCTAAAGTATGACCAGGGGACAGATGGGTGCAGTGCTCAGTATTGAGATTATACCTTTTTGTTTGTAATGTTGTTATGAAAACAATTCTCTACTTATAAATCATGTCACCACCACCACAGAGCAATGATGGCTTCCAACCACAGTTTGAGGAGGCCATAAAAATGTGAGTTCAGTTTTTTAATGGCCTTTAAGCTCTGCTTTTTTTCACAGTAAATATTTTGATTTGTTAGTTAATAGGTTCTCAAATTGCTTTTCCAGTTCATCATGTCCCTGCTTTTTGATTCTGAAGCCCCTGTTAAGTGTTTTTGTGGTAGGTTTTAGCTCAGCTGCTATTGAGTACAGAGGTGTACATAAACGCAGTGAGAATCAACAATTAATACTGACAATCCTAAACAATGCACCAAAAATGTCTACAAGCATTTAGAGTTGGATTGTACTCAAAATTGCTCAAAATGTAAGCAAGTTTAAATTAAGCTTAATTAATTTCCCTTTATGAAAATACGAATTTGGTAGGTTTGTGCATTAAAACAGTTGCTATTAAACAGCTGACGCTCAAACAAGTCTTGGCTTTCTCAGCACCTGAAAACATTTTGAAAGCAATCCAAGCCAAGTGCATTACCATGCATCCATTAACATAACCTTGACTAAGTATGAAGATGACAACACGTCCATTATGATGGATTACCTTTTTCTAGCAAGTCTCTTGATGTTGATTTTCATACCATACAAAGTGAACTGAAACCAGAAGCTGTCTGGGAGGTAGAAAACATTCATTCATCAATCTAAAAACATGTGGGCACTAGTCAAGGGGGTCAAAGGTCAAAGGCTGAAAAGTCAAGGAGGCTTGACTCCTGAGATGTATTGGGAGGTGTCATTCGATTTCCAGAGCCTGCATTATAATCTATGTGAGAAAGTGGGTAAAACGTTGACTATGCTTTGCCTGTGGTTACACCCTTTCTTGTAAAACCAACCATTAATCATGACAAGTCGTTTGTCATGACGATATTATATAGCCTCAACCCAGCGCCATAAATGATTATGACCAGTGTCATGTCTTATCAGCACTGGCATTACACAGGCTTTACAGCAAGACGGTTCAGGTTTAATATTATCATAGGTCATTTACTTTGCTGTTTACATTGCTTTGAAGGATTTATGTCCGGCCTACTCTCTGTCCAGTATCCTTGCAGTATGGGCTTATGTCGATCCCAGAAGTTGAAAGATTGGGGATGGAAACAGTTGAGTTTAGGGTAACTCTCTTGCTCAGTTGGGGCGGGGGAGGCAGACATTTAAAAGAGCTTACTGCTGTAGCTTTCACTCTGGCTTTGATTGTCTTCGCTTTGATCTGGTTTGGGGCGGCCATGTTGTGCAGTGTTATCCTCCCATAATCTCTGCCTTCTCTGAAACACTGCAGTGGAAAAGACACTGACTGGGTTTCTCTGTTTCTGCACTGCCTTGGCCAAGATGTTCACTCCTCTCAGAAAACACGAGTCACCCTGTCTTTGTATAACAACTGGAGAGAAATCTTCTAAAGGAACTGCAAATACGTCCAAAAAAACACATGATCAGTCTGTCGAGGAAGTCAACTATAGATTTCTTTGAAATGGAAAATACAAGTATGACTCTGTTAAGGTGACCTGGACCACTTTCTTACTTTGTACTTAGACTCCTCATGCATGTCCTGCTTGCTTAATGAAACAGCCTTACTCTTAATCAAATGCAACGTTACCTACCCTTCAGCAACTAAAACCGTGTACTAAAGAGAAGCTGCTGTGTGCTGTTTTTTAGGCAGCAGAATTTCTGAGCACTAACACTAAAGCACAACTTCAAAGGGATATTGTGCATCTACTCCAAATTGGCGTCCTGTTTTACTGTCTGAGCACTTTCAGACCATCCTCTGCTGGTAAGAATTTATTATCTTGTGGTTGTTCATTTACTTAAATTTATGTTGTAGTGCATCTTTGAGGATGTCAAAGAATACAAATGTAGATATTGCCCGCATGAAACCACAAAATAGACCGTGTTCAATGAATAGAGAGAAGCCCTTATGGTTTTCAGATCAACATTCCCAGACAGACTTACTGTACATATGATACCTTTTGATGCCCAGAGCTCACCCTTCTTGGAGCTGCCACAGGAAGGGGGCACCGAGCTGCAAATACCAGCATCAATACTTGATGGCTGTATAAGATAAATAGGAAGTGGGAATAAGGCATGTTCTTTATACTTGTAGCTCATGTTTCCTCAGTTTTATTCCCTTTCCTGTCTCCAGTTTTGAACATCATAATAAAGCCAATAAAACATTTACTACATGTTAGTTACAAAATCAGACTTAGGCCTTTGCAACAGGTCATTTGAGCTTCTTGTCCGGGATCCAATGTACATATTCAACAGAAATATATTCACTGTGAGAGCCGTCATGCATGTTGACACACACTTGGAAGACCTTCTGCAGTTTGCACATGATTTGTATCGCCTGCATGTCATTAAACCATGAACATTCACTAGCGGTATGCATTACAACAAAGACAGGACCTACATCACACTGAAATATCTGATCGGTCTGCAGCTGAGGACAACACAACCACAGTCCTTGGTGCTTAATTACATAAACAAATGCATGATTAAAAGTTGTGTTGAAGCTCTACGCCAGCTGTTTGAGGCAGGCTGACACAGCTGTATACATGTGTCTTTGCACACTAAATCAAATGTCCCATTGTGCTCATCTGGAGTGAATTAGGCTGTGGGAGGGAGGGGGACCTTGAGGCTTTGATATACAGAGGAGGAAATGGGTAATGTCCTGGAACCACATGCAACATCCTAATGGGAGCTGGTGACTGATAAGGAGGAGATAACCGGCTCATCTCTGCCTGTCGGCAAACTGTAACCTTTCTTTAGATAATAAACTAGAAATAGACGAGCTGCATTGATAAGTCAATCATCAGGAAAATAGTCACGGACTTTTTGATGCAAAAATATCAGGAAATTCAGTTTTTTATTTCGTTATTAAGCCTTTAATATGAAAACGCCTGATTTGTTCTGTTTATTAAAACTGAATATCTTTGGATATTCTTTGGACACTTAAAATCATGACAACATCACCTTGCACTTTGAGAAACTCTAATAGACATTTCTCTGCATTCCAACATGTTATAGACCAAACGATTCGTTGGTAAACCTAGAAAGTAATTGGTATATGAATCAGTGATGAACATACTCGTTAGTTGCAACACTAATTAAGACGTCGTTTTCTCTCTTTGTGACACAGCTTCAATAAATCATATTTAGCAATTAACGTCTTCATGCAGTGCCAACCCCACCATGCAGGCCACATCCCCCCATAAAAAACAGAAAATCACATAGTTTGAAGCAGAATGAGTCAAAAAATGTTACTCCTTAGGTTTTGATCATCTTAAAATGATATGAGTAAGATGCCACTGCAATGTTGTTGGTTTGAATCCCAGCAGGAGGAAGGAAATGTAGGGATCCAGTGACAACCAGAAGCTGGAGAGCTACAAATATCACACACCCCACTACCTATAAATTCAGTTGATGTGCTCTGGATGAAGGCACTCAAGCCCCAACCACTGGAGTGGAGTTGGTCGGTAGCCAGCAGAGGACATCTGTGGTTGCACTAGGCTGCTCCTGTGTGAATGTGTAGCAGGGTGTGTCTGAAATAGACCACTATACCCAATATTTCAATTGCATGAACAAATAGAGGCTTAAAATAGTGAGTCATGATCTGTTTTCCCAAACCATCTTTGTAAACAAGAGGACCTAGATGTTTGGTAACAGCAAAACAGATTAATCATAATTATTTTCGTTTGTGTTGTTAAAACTACATGTACATGTCAGGCTGAAATAACGCAGCTCGGCACAGCTATAAACAGACAGGAAAGCTGAAAACAGGCAATGTATGGCTTTTCATTCATTAATTTAAGGCATAAATCATTCCCTTTGAAGCTCGGTCGAGTATGTTTGCAAAGAACATGAGAGCCAATATGGAGAGCAGCTGGGCAGTTGGGATGAATATGACATGCTGTTTGTTTGGGAAGAAAGGGGAAAGAAAGGATAAATGAGGAGATAAAAGAGTGAAAACAGATGAGCGTCACATTCAATAAGCATTCTATTTACAGGAAAGCACGTTTCCTGTGAGAAACAACATGAAGCACTGTACTTTTTGATGAGTTGAAAAACTCTGGAAACAATAGATACTTAAAAAAAACGCTTTTTAAAACCATGAGACATACCACATGTTTACCCTCACATGTTTCTCTCTGAAAGTTGCTAAGGACGGAAAGCCCCGTTTGTTGATCTAAATCACTAATTCACACAGTAGACAACCAGCAGACTTGCATCAGCCTAATGCAATATAAGTAGGGCACACAGAATGAGACAGTGACCACAATTAACTCAAACCAAGTAATTGAATCAAGCTCTGTGAATGTGGTCAAAGCAAAAACATCACCGAGCACAAACTGGCACAGGCTTTCGTCACAGATTATGTAACAGAGGTCTGCTGCCCTCTGGTGTACACATGTTACATTTCAACTCAATTTAAGAGAGCAGACTGTTAGACCCAAAACAACATTTCCAGTGGTGAAAGAACTCAGATCCTGTAATCTATTAAGTAAAATACCACTACAGCTATTCCAGTAAAAGTATTTTGCTTGTCGTTGTACAAGTGAATTTGTATGATCCTGAACAATGCCATTTTATTTAGGTCATTCAACTAATTACTAAAGCTGTAGTTGAGTCAAAAACTATAGTGTAGTAGAAGTGAACAATGGAAATAAACACCATATAAATGACATCTGATGAAAAACTGTAGTTGGAGTGTTTGGAATATAGTTGTTAAAGAAACTTTGTTTAAAGGTCACCTATTATGCAAAATAAAAAATGTCATGTCTTGGCTTGTGTAACCATTAGCCAATAACCAACCAAGGTAACCCCCCCCCCCCCCCCC